>NC_137465.1:103934193-104135634 GCF_964235325.1 Thermobia domestica | reverse complement strand
TGCTGCACAAAAGTCAAAATTTAAAAAGAAAAACGCTTATATAAGGTATATATATATATATATATATATATATATATATATATATATATATATATATATATATATATACATACATACCGGGTGTTCTAAAAATGGCGCCTATGGACGGACCCTGGAGCACTAGTCTACAGGGCAAAATAAAAACGAAAATGTTATATGCTCTCCGAAGTCTCCTTCAGCCGCTATGGGGAATGAAAATTTCACAATATTGCAACATCGCAGATTAAGTTGGAGCCATTAGCATTAGTCTACGAATACAACAAGCAGTTGAATCAACTGCTACACTAATAATTATAGTAATTGAGGATAGTGTCAATGAATATCGATTTTAGCTGCAATCTGGAAAAAAATCGATATAACTATTTGATAGAGTGGTAGATCTAATTTACAGTTCTTTATTTGTGACGTTGCACATAGTGCAATTTGTGTCGAAAGGTATACAAATATATATATATATATATATATATATATATATATATATATATATATATATATATATATATATATCGCTGTAGAATATTGCTTTGGGGTCCGTGGGCGCCATTTTTAGAACACTCGATCAGTGTAGGACTGGAGCTGTCAGAGCTAGGTGGAGATAGAAAGTTAGAGGGGCGCCTCATGGACAAATTTATGTAAACGTTTTGGCTTTTAAAATGAGTTTTTAATTTATTCAGAGCATTAAGCATACACGGTTACACACAAAACTACTAGGACAAAATACCATAAATGTTGCATAGCACAGAATAATATAATTACAGTTAACAGAAATGTGAATGCAGTATGGATAAATTAGCAGTAGTCTATTTATTCCAATACAAACAGAAGGAAAAAAAATACCATTAGGTACAATTGAATGACTATATTAAATTTCAGAGCATGAGTAATCGTTTAAGATCTCTTGAGCTTTTTGCTCTTTTGCTTCCAATAACATATAATCTACAGAAAAATTCTGGACGTATTCAATATTAAGGAGAATTAAATTTTCCAATAGACTTTGCCCTAAAAGTGATCTGTTTTGATTTCATGATCTTCAACTTAGAAAATAAACATTCACAAGTTACCGTGTTAGTTGGAAGAGCTATATCATATTTGTACACACAATATAAATTGCTATAAGTGTTTCATTTAAAGTCAGCTCATACAAGAATATAAACTCACAGTGTATGCAACCCTGGATTTATCTGATGCTGATCTTCCGTATTGCTTTCACGTCATTCGTCTTCATTTCCAGAATCAACTGGGTATTGAACCACATCGATGTCACTATTAGAAGTATCTTTCAGATTTTTAAAGTAATCTTTGTAATGAAGCGCAAATTGAGTTCGCGTGACAAATTTTCTTTACATAGGCCTGTATTTTCTGCTAATGTTTTCAGGGCACCATCTGGTAATCCATTTTCTTTATTTCTTCAAATCTCTTTGGGTCCAAATAGGCACAATCTTTTATTAAATGTTTACTTGGAATAAACCTCCCCAACACTTGTAAGAGCGGTGTCACAAATTCTGTAGAAAGTTTCTGCTTGGAACTTCTTCCACTTGGCTTCTTGCAAAGGCGAATCTTCATTAGAGCAGTTTTCGTCAAAAAGAGCTTTTTTCACCGAATCAATCCTTTTCGTTGCAAAATCAGCATCCACCAGGAGATGAAGTTCGTTTTCATCCCATTCTCTGTTAAGATTTTCCGAGAACATTTTAACGTTTCCATACAGGTGAGAAAATTTCTCTCTGAGTGATTTTGCTTGTTGCTAGTGTTTGGACCATTTCCCATGCAGTTAAGTAGTCCATTTTTGGGGACAGTGGGTAATTCAAAGTTAGTGTTGTAAACTCAAATAGCTCTGCGTAAAGAGCTTCTGTCATTAGAGTTTCGAATTTCAACCATTTGTCTCGTAAACTTCTTGCTCTGGCTGCTCTGCTCTCTTTGCACCACATGTGCACAGCATATAATATTTTAAATTAGAATATAACAACTTTGTTATAAATAGAATAAACTTTGCTAAAATTAGAAGCCTTGCCAAGAAGGTACAGCGGCGTAAGTATTTTGAATACATGGACTCAATTGGTGATTTTATTGTTAGCAACCCTAAACTCTTTTGGTCTGTAATTAAATCTAGATCGAAATCTCTGGGCATACCTGCAACAGTTCAAGATGAAAATACTGAAGCGAGTGATGATCAAAGACCCGACCTCTTTAATAACTACTTCTGCAAAACATTTAGTTCCCTTCCCTCTACAACCCATCTTTCCCCTCTCCACCTTATTTGTTCGGACACCTTATCCAACCTCTCTACCACCCCGGGCGAAGTTCTGGCTCTCTTGCAATCGTTATCTCCACATAGATTACTTGGACCTGATAACATTGGTCCTCTCTTTCTCAACAAAACTGCTTCGGTTATTGCGGTTCCTCTATCCAGATGCTTCAAGGAAGGGTATTATCCCACCAGTTGGAAACTAGCTCACGTGACCCCAATATATAAATCAGGACTTAAAGATCATGTATCCTCCTATAGGCCAATATCTCTTCTTTCTGTAATATCAATTATCTGCGAAAAAAATAATCAAAGACAGGCTACTTAAATTCACCTTACCTTACATCCACAGTTCTCAGCACGGCTTTGTACCGAAATGCTCAAGTCTCTCAAACTTAAGTACTCTTCTTTCCTGTGCAGTCAAATGTATGAATAACAACACCCAATTAGATGCTATCTACTTTGATCTCTCGAAAGCCTTTGATTCTGTCAGTCACATCCATCTTCTTCATAAGCTCTCCAATAGATTAAATGTACGTGGCAAATTTCTCTCTTCAATCACCAGCTACTTGTAGAACCGTAAACAGAGTTGTTCTTTCAGAGGCGACTTCTAACCCCCAACCCGTGATCTCAGGGGAGTGTACTTGGGCCTCTACTATTTGTCCTGTATATGGATGATCTCTACACGCACTTATCAGCTCAACCTAGTGGTCTTTTGCTTTTTGCTGACGATTGTATAAGTTATACTGAGCTACAGGAAGACATAAATTACCTTATAGGCTGGTGTGAAATGTGACACTTGAAACTCAACAGTAAGAAATGTGACAGTGTTACTATTACTTGGAAAAAGCCTCCTGATCCCTCCACATACCATGTCAATGATTCCCCTATCACACATTCTGCTAGTCATAATGATCTTGGTGTCATCTTTGATTCAAAACTCAAATTCTCTGATCATATCTCCTCAATACTTAAGAATTCTATGCACATGCTGGGACTTCTTTATCGATTTATTGAACTTCGCACTGTTTCGTCATTAGCAACTTTTTATAAAACTTTAATAGCGCCCAAGATCGAATACTGCTCTCCCATATGGGCCATGGCAGCACCTACACATCTCTCCAGACTTGATTCTATTCTTAATTTCTTTATCTCTATAGTCCGTTTTCGTGTTCCTGCACTTCGAATATTATCTAACTTGTAAGGAGGAACTTTTGCAGCATCTTAATATCCAGACTCCAGAAGTACGCAGAATTATCTCTGACCCGAAATATCTTCATAAAATTGTGAATGGAAACTTAAGATCGGAAATATTACTTCAGGAACTATCCTTACGTGTCCCTTCCCGCATCACCCGGAATACCTATCTATTCCATCTTGCCCGTCCTAGGTTGGCAATTTTACAGAGGTCTCTTTTTTTTTTACAGAATACCAAACTGTTATAATCAAGTAACAACTGATGTGGACATTTTTTCAAGCTACCCGGTGTTTGAAAGAGCAATTAAACGACTTTTGATGGAATAATATTAGGGTCTACTTTTACACTCTTTTTTGATATTGTTCTATGTTGTTGCTGTTATTGTTGTCTTGTTTTTTCTTTCTTTTGTTAACATTTTCCTGTGTAAAATTACAAAGTTATGCTGTATCTGGGAATTTGTTCAATAAATAAAAATAAATAAATAAATAAATAAATATTGGGCTATTGAGACTCACCTCCAATATAAAATCTAAATATTCTGTCGCTCTAGCAAAATTTTAAACGTTAAATTTACATACCGTTTTCCTTACACACTGATCTAGTCTACACACTTGAGACGACACACTGATCTAGTCAAAAGAGCGACTGTTAACTTCTAACCAAAATAAATTTATAATTTCATAACTATTGGAAATTCACCCAGATGCAATGTGAAGATGTCTTTGAGATATGTTAAACATAATTTACGCATAATTTTGACATTAAAATTCTGAAGAAAATTTTATCAAAAAATATTTCAATTTTTATCTAAACATCTATGGCTACTAAAGTCGAATTATATTAATAAATACTGTAAGACTATAAACAATAGCACACAATATTCTTGCCTTAATTAAGATCTACTTTCCTACCTGAAAACGCGTAGGCGCCGCTTACACTAACATTATAACATTACCACAGTCAAATAACGCAACGAGAGAATGAGCCATACAGCAGTCACAAGCCCGCTTGTGGTAATACTAGATCAGACCGAGTTGTTACACATCATCTAGGATATCTGGCAGTGCCGACACACGCAACGAGGAGAGCACCACGACTTGACAGTTTATAGCCTTTAAATAATCTACGCAAAACGGCAATGACTCTGTTATATGATATTTATTATAAACACAATAATGGACATTTTAACTAAAATTGTCTTGACTTCAATGCAACTAAGCCTGTTTCATTGTGACAAAGGGGTGCCATAAGAGGGTGGGCGCAGGCAGAGATTTCCGTATATTAACTTTTAAAATAGTCATATACTGTTTTTCTCTACTTTCAGTTCTTCACAGTATTTAATTTTAATCACTGTGGCAATAGAATACACTATTTTGCATAAATTATGTAGCTTAAATATATCAAAACACGAAGAGTTTCACCAGTAATATGGATCGTGATATTCCGTTTCCAAAGTTTCAAAATTGCAAAATTTGATGTTTATGCCTTCTGATCTTGCCATGACAAAAGAAATAGGTTGATATATATTTTTTTTTAAATGACAACACTATGAAAGTATGCATCAGTGTGGGAAATCTTGTAGAACGTCTATGTCCTTCCGTTCGTCTCTCTGTCGACAGATATCAGAGCAAAAATGTTAATTGATGGCAAGAAGCTATTTTTAATCATTTCCGCATCCCAAGAATATATCTTTACGTGTACTTTATTCATATATTCCAACTGGAAGTGAAAGAAATCAATTACCACTTCCGGTTTAATATTTATCACCTTAGAGCGAAAACGGTAAAAGATAGAGATAAATAGTGTTTGATGTGGATTAAGCGTCTCAAGAATAAGTTCGTCCCGAGCTTTATTCCTCTATTTAAACGGGGAGTGGTGAAATATACGATTTATAGTGTCATAGTGAAAAAAAAAAAAAAAAAAATAGAAAGCGAGAAGCATTCTTATACGGATTTAGTACCACAAGAGTAAGTTTAATCTCCAACTTCTTAGAATTGAAACCAGAAGTAGTAGAAATCTACTACATTTCCGGTTCCAATATGTAGATTCCTATAAAGCGAAAACAGTAACAAGAGACCACAAATTGCTTTTTGATAATGATTCAAAATCCCAAGAATAGACTTCATCTTGGCTTTTATTTTTCTACTGAAACTGGAAATACTGTATTAAAAACCAGTACAACTGCCCCTTTCAATTTTTGTTCCTATATAATAATAGTAATTGTACGAGATATCGAGAAAATGTTTCTGATATGGATTCAGCGTCCGAAATACATGTTCCATCTCTGAATTGATCTTTCTATTGCAACCATAAATTATATATCTCCTCATGGGCGTACCCACGACAGGGGTCCACCGGACCCTCCCAAAATTTCCTAACTCAAGATACAGTTTTACACTTTCTTGAAGAAACAATACTTGTTTAACAGGGAAATGATTGATACAGCATGAACATTTGATTTTACACTTCATCTGTACTCTTTCTCTTATAAAAACAATCTAGTTCTAACATTTCCTCCCTGAAAATATAGCTCGAAGTATTTTATAATTACTTATCGGGTACATAATAATACCCGTTCAGTACAACTAGACGTAGTGGCTTGTAATATAGAGCCCCGTTTCACAAAGCTTGGACTCCCTCAACAAAAATTTCTGGATGCGCGCCTGTATCTACTACTTTCGGTTTCATTGTTGAATTCGCCTAGTTTGGAAGTCTGTTGTAATTTAACAATGTGAAACGAAACTAATTTGGTCAATTATATCATCACTTTATATAATTGTATTCCCCGTGTTACACTCTATTGTAACCTCACAACGAAGTCAGCATTTAATTTTAATTTTACTTAAAAAAAAAAAAAAAAAGCTGAAAATTACAAAATAATATCTGGGGCTGAGAAGTAAACTAGTATGTCATAAAATATTAATTTCACAGGAGAAGCGAAAAAGTGTTTACAAGACAATATTTTGTTGAATTGCGGCGATTGTTTATCGATGGATAAATTGTTCAGTTTCTGCGTTCCAGTTGTCCATATCTCAAAACGTTCCTAGTGTCCCTCGTATTGATGTAACTAAAGAAACTCAATTTCGGCCAAAAAATGACTTGGCATATCCATAACTTCGTGTTCACTACTTTCCCTTCTATAGAAGACATCCAGAACAGATGTGCTATGTGACTATACAATGCATGCATAACCTCCGCATTTTACTTCATGTTGTTTGCACTTACACGAAAAGCAAAGGAAGTAGTAAAATGTAGTCAAAATAACTGCTGAAGAGTCTCTGTAAAGTTGGCTGGAGAACATAGATGTTTCATGTTATTGTATGCAGTTGGCTATAGTATAACACATTTTGCATTCTAACCTGAAAACATGGTGCAGCAAATGTGCAACACAATGTGGTTTACATATAATTCAAATGAAATTTCTGAGGTAACTTTTATTTGCTTACTCTTTAGCCGTTTCGATATATATATATATATATATATATATATATATATATATATATATATATATATATATATATATATATATATATATATATATATATATAGCCTACTTTTTTTTTAATCATACACTGACATCCACTTTTGGAGGGAATAAAAAACATTCTATACAAGGAAACTAACGTCATTTTTGTTCTTCCTTCTTTTTAGAATAATTTTGAAAAATAAATATGAAACGAGGAGCAAATGTAAAGTTTGGAACTCAGGAGTGAAGTAAAATGAAATACCTATTTAGCTTACGAGGAAGGTCCATAAATCGTGAGAGTTGAATTTTGAGGAAAATTAGTGTCAAGATTCAGTTCAAGTTGCTAAGTAACGTAGTAATAGTCACTTGATGCGCAAATGCTTCGTTGAGCTGCTACACCGACGCCATCTTGAAATCCAGTAGGCAATGTCCAAAAATACTCTTTTGGCACAAAAATCAAAAAGCTTTCGATAGATCTGACTTCGGTATTGTAAACCAAGGTAGAGCATCTATATGTGGGAGTACTTCCAGTGCATGATCACCATTTTGAAAGGCGCCATATTGAATCGCAGTTAAATATGATAACATGGCAAGGAGTCATGTGGGGTATCAAATAACACTGGAATTTTCTCCTGAATCCATTTCTGCAACCAAAGTTTACATATCTGTTTTCACTTCAAAGTTAAGAGCTCTCTCTCCCTCACTGGAACATATAAAAACTGAGCAATAAAATTTGTGTTATGAAATGCGGTCGTGCGAGCACTTGCAGGATTTTAACTAATGCAGTAGTAGTCACTTGATCTACAATAGCCATTATACCAATCAGATATTGAGACTAGTAAGAGAAATCGTTAATTAAATTGAAATGCCTGTAGTGAAAAATGGAATAGCAGCATGCTTCAAGTTATACCTATTTCAAAGTGCGCTATATATATGAATCTCTGTGTGTTGCGATTATGCATAGCATTTAAATGTTGTAATATAAGTTAGGTGCAACGGCACACATGACTTTACAAGAATATGTCTTGAAGGTATTAGAGAATTAATAGAAAAATAATAAAATAATTATTAGAAAAATAATATAAACTGGTGCACATAAGCAAATATTAACCTACTAACCTCTTGCTCTTCAGTTGTAATGATGGAGATCCAAAACGAGGTGATTAGCACACAGCATCATGGAGCAGTGCAAACACTTAACAAATTCACTTTCGTCACAATCTTCATGACCACAGACACTATTTTCTACTAGTCTCCAGAACATTTGTAAATGAACCAACTATTGCTCCTGATACGTACCCACATTTCTGCCATGCATATGCAAACATGTCCTTTAGGACTGGCGCACAAAATTGATGATACACAACAGAATGCATTTTCTTTATGAAAATTCTGTCATAACTTGTACACCGAACAAGTAAACACCTGCTATAATTAGTTATTTATCACAGTTTTGATATGAAACCTAGTCTATATGAAACCCTTATTATAAGCAAGTGTTTTATCGTCAAAGGTGGAAAGATGCAGATATTATTTAATATTGAAGGAAAAAGTAAGAAAGAGGCTTATTCTATGGATTGCAACTTGGTATTGAATCTTGTAGTAATCTTTATTGCCATCTATTCTTAGCAGGTGTGTATGCATTCTCTTATCACTAATAGTAGAACAGACACAAGAAAAGCGAATTCTGAGTTTCCAGGTGTATCTTCTAAGAATTGGTTGTGAACTGATAATTTAAATCCTCTTCATTGTTCAATGCGGCAGCAATAAATCGATTGTATTTAGACAAACTGGCAATAAATACATTAAAGTATTTTAACTTCGTAATATACAAGGTAAATTATATTTTGTGAAGTATGAGTATTGGAAAAGAACGCAATATGCTGCAACAATGAGGGTCTTTGCGTAAGGTTTCAAGATTGGAGTAGAAAACTTAACACACTATAATGGACCACGTAAAATTGCCTAAAATAGATTTTTGGTTTGATACAGTTCAACGTCCCACACTTATGCCTGCTACGCTAAAGGAGACGTGGATCTACTGATTATAGTGGAATCCGAACCATTTTGGTCGTTCAACTAATATGCACCAGTTTATATCATTTTTCTAATATATATCCTAACAATCCCTTTGGTATTCTCTGCTCATCAGTACTATTAGGCATGTGTTTCATCGACCAACAGTCTATTCCATCGCACTTTGAAATAGGTATAACTTGAAGCATGATGCTATTCCATTTTTCACTACAGGCATTTCAATTTAATTAACGATTTCTCTTACTAGTCTCAATATCTGATTGGTATAGTGGCTATTGTAGATCAAGTGACTACTACTGCATTAGTTAAAATCCTGCAAGTGCTCGCATGACCGCATTTCATAACACAAATTTTATTGCTCAGTTTTTATATGTTCCAGTGAGGGAGAGAGAGCTCTTAACTTTGAAGTGAAAACAGATATGTAAACTTTGGTTGCGGAAATGGATTCAGAAGAAAATTCCAGTGTTATTTGATACCCCATATGACCCCTTGCCATGTTATCATATTTAACTGCGATTCAATATGGCGCCTTTCAAAATGGCGATCATGCACTGGAAGTACTCCCACATATAGATGCTCTACCTTGGTTTACAATACTGAAGTCAGATCTATCGAAAGCTTTTTGATTTTTGTGCCAAAAGGGTATTTTTGGACATTACCTACTGGATTTCAAGATGGCGTCGGTGTAGCAGCTCAACGAAGCATTTGCGCATCGAGTGGCTATGACTACGTTACTTAGCAACTTGAACTGAATCTTGTCACAAATTTTCATCAAAATTCAACTCTCACGGTTTATGGACCTTCCTCGTTAGCGTCCTGCCAGGCTAAAGAAAGCAGATGATAAATGCATGTAAATGCTGATGAAGCAAGAAAGAGAGATAAGGATAATCACAAGAACAAACATAAATGCAATTAAAAAAATAAAATAAAAATACAACCGAAGCCCTTTTGCACCAGAGATGAGAACTCTACCACAGAGCTCCGTATTCTTAAATATACGTATATTAGTCGTTAAGAGAAAGTTTTATTCATTAAACGAAATTTTACATGAAATTGTATATCACGCCAGGAGACGTACTGGCTCAGTAGTAGGGCGCTCACTGAGCTCAAATGAGTTTGTGGTGAACAACATGTTCATGGATTGTGTGGGTGCTCTACCTTTTCTTTCCACATTTTGACTCCACTTATTTTCTTCATTGTCATTAACTTTCTTTAATATCCATCTCATTAGCCTGAAGGGAATAAACGTGGGACGTAAAACTAGAAGTTTCATTTTTTCTGAGTATGTAGTATTTAAAAAATAGATTTATTATTTATATTTTCAATCTAAAATAACGGAAGTTACATGCGTAGAAATTTTAGGAATACAATTACCTTTCCGATTAGTACTATAATTCGTAGTGCACTAGAATCCATGGAAATACTGCATGTTGCATCAATTTATCGGAAGGATAGCCGAGAGTGTTCACTTGCATCAAGTATTAGGTATTGGATGTTTCACAATGCATGAATCTCTGAGTGACCAGTATTTCAGCAGTAAGCTCTGAGAGAGTTCCTCACTGTTTCGCTGCTCTTTTCGAGTTGGCAACAGACCTTTCACTACTATCTGCACTCTACAGGAAAACAGTTCCATCAGTCATGAACGTCTGATAGTTTTCCGGCTCTCTCTTGCTGTAAATACTCCCAATGCAATTGGCTACAACAAGTATCTTCGTTTACGTTAATATTCTTATAGAAGAATTTTGAGCATTCCCTCATGACTCGAGACCAAAAAAGACCACAGAGATTTGAATTACCCAAGTAGGAAAGCAAATTCTCATTTCACAGGACTATGCCTAGAGCAATGAAGAGTCATGTTTTGCACAGAAATATTGCTTAAACCGTTATAAGTTTGAGAAGAGCAACAATCCTTCCATTGCATCCAGGGTATGAATTCTTGCTCAGTAAGTAACTTTGTGTATAGCTGCTGAAATAACCATTCTTCGCACGGGAAGAATACGTTTATCTAATCGTTCTTTGCGAAAACTTTAAACCCTTTTCCCCCTTAGAATATGCATTTCAATGAAATTGAAATGATGAAAACCCTTGTCTTCCCAAGTGCTAACTATGTTTAAAAATTCATTTCAAATGGTTCATCTGTTCTCCCGTGATGATGAGACAGGCGACCTCTCTAACTTTAAGGAATTTCGATATATGATCATCTTAGCATAACAATAGCAAATCTCACCTTTCTTCTCGCCAACTTTTTCTTCTCTACTACGAGAAATATGAAAAAAAAAAAAAAACACACACACACAAAAAAAAAAAAAAAACCCGCTGAAACGTCTTTAAACGAAAAGTATAAATTATATTTCAAAACGAAAGGGATTTCGAAATATTATTATATCAATTGGAACTCCAAACATTTTCTTCTCACTTTATTTTTTCTTCTAGGGGAAAGATGAAAGATACGCTCAAACATGTATTTTATTATTTTAAATGAGAAGTCCAAATATTAAGTTTTATGTCTGTAAGCTTAATAGAAGTATTATAATACAATAACACTTTGCAACAAATTTAAACTTTTTTCTGTCCTTCAAATTAAATTCTGTGATTTTTCTCACTGACAGGTGCTGAGTTCATTGTAGGAAATCAAAAATGTTTCATCACGTCAAGTTTTTATTGGGCGGGCCAGAACACATTATACGAAATGTACATATTTACATATATTTACTATCTAATGTAGGCTAGGAAGGCGTATTATACTAATATGAAGTTTTGTTGATTTACCCTTACGCTTGTAGACATCTGGAGTATCTCTGATGATAAACCAGCAACACAGTATGCATATTTGCAGTTCGTTTTCCACTGTAACGCTTTCCAAACGTGGCAATGTTCTGATGAAACCATTCTCCATGTTCATCACTTACTGTTCAGAGATTTTGAGGGAAAAGGAAAGATGTGAGTGCAAAAAGTGTTATTTCCCATGAATTGAAAACTGTGCACTACTGCTCTCGAACGGGTCGGGTTGACCCGCCCCGCCAAGTGACCCGACCCGATCCGACTCGGGTCGGGTTACAGGTCGGGTTGTCCGATCGGGTTATTGGGGTCGGGTTGTCGGGTCAGCTTGGGTCGGGTCATTCGGGTCGGGCTATATTTCATGTGAACGCACAAAATGTTAAAGAATTGATTGCTGGTGG
This sequence comes from Thermobia domestica, assembly GCF_964235325.1. Lineage (NCBI taxonomy): Eukaryota > Metazoa > Arthropoda > Insecta > Zygentoma > Lepismatidae > Thermobia > Thermobia domestica. The sequence goes on along the minus strand of NC_137465.1, from coordinate 104,123,473 downwards.
CAACTCTACGTTCTAGCGCTCTTGTCGGACGATTACCGCTAATCACGTTTATATCGAGAATTCTGATCACGTTCACATGAGGTCGGGATGGTTAGGAGAATAGCAGGTGCTCTTGTAATCGATGATAGTCATTTTTGTGTTGATATAGTGATGGCTTGATTGTGTGAGTGTTCGTAAACGTGTAGATGAGTAGAAAAATATTCTTGTGCTAGCACTTGCCTACAGGACCCACATTTGACATTTTTTATGGCTCTAATAAGACATTCCATTCAAGACATTCCGCCCGCCTCTAGATTTCATTCAGAGATTCATGACTAGTGCATCGTGTATAAGCAACATCATAAATACTATCTTGTCTACGTTTTGCGGAATTGTATTTCCAGCAGGATAATGCGCTTTTCATACAGTTAAGGACAATCAAGTGTGTTCACGTCAATGTATGCTTTCTACCTTGACCTGTAGAACTCCGAAACTAACATATCGAGCACATGCAGGACATGGTGAGACGATATTTGGTTCCCAGCCGGTGACCATAGCTCAACTACACCACGACATACAGCAAATGCGGGAAACCATACCCGAGAGAGAGGTTCAGCATTTATACAACCATCTACCTGTTGGAATAGGTGCTTGTGTTGCCGCTTGGAATGGTTACATGTGCTATTAAGGTAAGCATTGTGTATTCTTAACACCCTGTATAACATGTTCGGGATACTTCACTGGACCCATGTTGAGATGACTGCCATTTACCACCGTTTTATTCTCGTGCACCGAAGCTCTACCAGACTCTTGAATTATTATTAGGTGTTCATAATTTTTGCTTCCACCTGTGTTGCAGACAGATAGATACTTATAGATAGGCTGTATTCACATTTTGATAAATTATGTGTTTATAGAAAATAGGAAAACATACTACTTACGCTGGTTTTCCACTATTTGGACTGAAACTGTACTGCAATTATTTAAAACGTATAACTGAAATTGCAAGTTAACTATGCAATTTAATGCATTAATGCAAGACATTCTAATGTTTTCTTTACCATCATCAATATATCACCAGAAAATTCAAAATTTCACCAGATATACTATTCGCTTATATGTAATATTATTTTCCAAGTTGAGACATCTGGTGACAATTCGTAGCCTAGTGGCTAACGTGCGTGCAATCTGTGAGTTTCTTGGGTTCGATTCTCGTTAGAGGGTACTTGCTTTGTATGCAAACCTGAGTATGACTTTCATTTCGATTTCAAACGATAAGTCTCATTTCACAAGCCTTGGTGCTATCGATCAAGCTCCAATCGATCAAGCAATCAACCAACCAAGTTTAGTAGTTCGCTCGTACATAAAATACCTCAAAAGTCTGGAATCTTTCCCTATGGAGAAGAAGAAATTCTAAGGATGAACATATCGAGGCCATTTTGCTGGTTGATGTCTAAATTCAGTAAGTAAGGATGAAACTGTAGGTTTTGATACTCTTGCAGGCAAGTATTTAATCGTTCAAATCAAACATGTAAGAATAAAACAAACTGTGCAAACCAAGAGCTGCTACTAATGACAATACTACTACTGCTGTGATAAGAGCTAGAAAAAAGTCGATTTGTACGCATAAGGAGGCCTTGTGTAGGAGTACAGTTCACCATATCCTAAAGTTTCCTCAATAGTATTTCCTTCAAACTAGAGCTGCAACAGAAGGTTAATTAAGATCACAATGACAAACGCATGGAAATCTTGTCAATTGGCACTCCATATGTGTAGAAGAAATTAGATATTTCCATCTCAAGTACTGATCTCCGACGAAGCCAATTTTTATCGTCCAGACGAAGTCAGAGCTCTCTTGTTATACTCTCTCGAAAATCTATTCTGATTTCGCTAAGATTTCGCCCGATAAGAAACTGCTGCGTTGGTGCAATTGAAATGTCCAGTTTCAAAGCCCCAAATAATGGAAATCACAATACCTTGTTAGTTAAAGTAGTTTCCGGTTAAAACCACTCACTTTTGCTTTCGTTTAGCCAGTGATTGGATTCTATTACGAGAAGTCTGAAGTCTGCAAAAAACCTTCAACCGCATGTTGCACCGCCCATTCGTTTGGGAAATTCTTCCTTGCCAAGAAGTGAACCGGATATCGGAAGAAGTGGTAATCGGAGGCAAAGATGTCATGAGAATGCGATGTGTGTGCAAGTTTTTTCACTGCAGTTCATAGATAGTCTACTCCCTCCTTTAAGCGACATGTCGACGTGCAACTTCAGGACACCATGTCTTTTGACCACGATGACTGCCTGCGGACAAATTTTGGTTACATTTAATGAATTTCATGACTGTAACGATCCACATTGATGGTTTTGCCTCGATGGAGAAAGACATGATGGATCACCATCACCATAAACCACCATTCTAGAAACAATACATTCTCTGGGTGGACGAGTGGTTTTGGACACTACCTTGGACGTTAATCACAGTCTATCAACTGTCTTGACTGTTTGCGATTGTTGTAACAGATTCATTTTTCATTAAATGCCGTCAATCTTCCCATGTTTCTATGTAATCTGAGAACTGCGCCTCTCCAGACCGCGATTCTTGTTGGTCAGCTCGTGTAGCACGCAGGAGGACTTCCCTTTTCCACCTTACCGATTGCATGCAGAACCGAATAATACTTGTAATTGCACGAAAATTTCTCTGAAGGGTCATGTTGTTGTGAGCAGCTCAACAAAGTATGCTGCTTGTTGATGTCTTCAATGATCATTTTTCAACACTGAGTTAATAGCACCGAACTTCCAAATCAACGGCGTATGGTGCGTTCAGTCACTCCTGGCACAAATGCACTGTTGATATTTTTCGCGGCTAGATGGCAGAATCTCTCAGCTTGACTTCGTAAAGAAAAATCTCATAATTTGGTGTTCTTCATGGCGCACTTTCACACGATTCCGTTTAACATCATACTACTTCGTGATTGAATAGGTACTCCATCCTCTTTTCTGAACATGTACTGAGTTCGTGAAGTCAAACACGTAACCTCCTCGCTTTGTTCATTGGTTACATTACAGAAGTGTTTTTTTTTTTTTTTTTATCAGACGTAATAATGAACATTTCAATCGGGGCCATAGATATAATCCAGGTAATAATTAGGTCAATACGGATTGTTTGCTCATACTTCTGTACACACACATGGCACCTTACCTAATTTCCATTTTTTGTCGGTTAAGTGTATTTAGTTCAGAAGACAAGTTATTTGCAAGGATCACTCCAGTGTCTCCATGTTTCTGTAAATGAAATAATCGTTATCAGGCATATGGTGTAGCCACTTGCGCTACGTTTACTGAACATCACTTATGTGTGTGTGTGTTAAACATATGTTATAGTGGTTATCACCTACATACATTTGGCAACGTATTCAGCTGGATATCAATATTCCTATGCGGAGTTAATATTTGGAATATTTTAATCCGAAATAAATAAAAACTGAGGTTCCAGTATTGAAAATTAATAAACTACCAACAACCACAATAAATTAAGCTTCCTATAAACTAATTCAAAAGGACGCTAAAGCTGATCGACTACATACATTTGGCAACGTATTCAGCTGGATATCAGTGTTCCTGTGAGGAGTTAATATTTGGAACGTTTTAATCCGAAATAAATAAAAACTGGGGTTCCAGTATTGAAAATTAATAAACTACCAACAACCACAATAAATTAAGCTTCCTATAAACTAATTCAAAAGGACGCTAAGGCTGATGAAAGCAGAAACAGAATATCTAGTTTGGTTCCAAAAATATTCTACCTTTATAATTCCACACTTTTGGAATGCTCTGTAGAATTCCATATGCCATACGTGTGAATGATATAATCTGACATCTTAAAAATAAATTAAGAATAGTGTTAAAAATTAATTCAATAGACATGACTTGCTGCTAGAATTGATCAAAGCTGAGTTGAGAAATAAATAAATTCTGTTCATCGAAGCCAAGATTTTCTGTTCTTACAGCATATAGTAAAGTTACTCGGCCATGATGGTTAACAATAAAACATACGCAATAACAATAAAATATGCACGTAAAAATTTTAACAGCTGCTCTCTAAGGCAGATCATTTTATTTTTTGAGTGCGCTCGTACCGATTGTAGAATAGTATGAACTTTGCTGTTCACTGGAAAGTTGCCTGATTTTGTAATGCTTCTATCAATTATCATCATTGTGCATGCATTAAAGATGAAACTAGCTGCTGGTTATTTCATTTAATTTATTGCTTTAAACACTTGTAGAAAGTATTGATTGTTCCAAAGTGTTGTCATGGATACTTGTCATTTGCTGAAACGGATTGCGTTCGTAATTAGAATATTGCGTTACTTCACGACGCGACGTTCGCTCTTATCCTACAAGTACTATGGAAATGCAGTACAATTTTGTCTGTCATTGCAGATAAAGCCCGTAGAAGCAATGTAACAATAACTGAGAGCAGGATTTCTCTTCACCTGGCACAAAACTTTTATTCGTTAGGAAAATGCAAAATTAACTTATTAACCATGTGGTATTGGGAAGCTTCATTTGGGTTCGTTCACTTCACTCACAACATGTCAAATTTTTAAACACCTTAAATCACGTGTTGAAGACTTCAATACACATTTAGGCTTCTCATGGTCATGGCAATGAACATTGCTATATGTGTACGATTGCTCTTGGTCCATTCCGATTCGATTTGTCATTCGTAAAGAGTCTTTGGCGCAGGAGACCCGGGTTCGATTCCCGAGAGCTGTTGAGGTTTGAATCTTACGTTAAAATTGTAAGTTTACGTCTCATATAGCCTCGCTGCTGTGTGGGATGCAACACTTTAATCCAGGGATGCAAATAAGCAACACAATTTTACTAGCCCAAGAAAAAAGCTACTAACCCTCATCCCACAATAGAAATCATTTACTTACCTTCGGTATGATATCAGATACTCGCTCCCCCCGGGCAGCGGTCGAGTGGTTATTTGCATCCCTGCTTTAATCCAATCAAATCCAATTGATTTTTCTCATTAGCTTCGTTACAAAGAGCTCGGGAACAACTTTAGAATATGACATCAGCCTTAGTTACCGACTATAACGCTTCGAAATGAAATTTGAATAAGATCAAGGTTTAACACTTTATGCATGTATGATGTTAACAGGGCCCCAACTACAACGTAGAATCTTCGTCACGCGGAAATGCGCTTTCGTGGCACTTATATTTAATAGGGAATACCAACCTATCTTGAGAACCTCAACGCTTTATGGCATGTGGTACTTAAAATGAGTTTCCCATTTTAGTTTAAATTACACACACTCTCATTGATTCTTTTAATCAGTAAGAGCTCCTTCGTGGTTAAGCGGTTAGCGTACGCGCCTTTCGCGTGGGAAACCTAGGTTCGATTCCCGGCGGGAGCTCATGTGGTTCGAATTCCACGTTAATCAGTGGGTCCCGTCTCATATAGCCTCGCTGCTGAAAGGGACGTTAAACTTAAAATCAACTCAAATAACCAGTAAATATCAGTTAAAGCTATTTGCAGATGGGACTTGAGCCGTTGTTTTGTCTAGTTTTCACGTATTAGTATCAGTAGCTAAGCGCAAGAAAAGTTAAGAAAAAAAGTTCGTTAAAATATTAAAAGTGTTAGTATTCCTTAGAGTGTTCTCTCAGTAATGAACAATGATATTTTTGTAGTTGAAATGAAGAATTGTTCACACAAATACTATAAAATTTAATGTGCGGCATATTGTCTCAGTAGTAGAAAGGTAATTTCTGATACGAGGGTTTCTAGTTTGATCCTAGATCTATAATTTTGTCGTGAATAACATTTGTCTGTGAGTTTTGTTTGAGTTCTCTCGTTTCTCTTACATTATCATTCCACCAATTCTTTTGTAATAATCTACTTCCAATTAGGCAGCGTTAAATAACGAAAAATTCGGTTTTTAGTAACCGAATTGCTTTCGTATAGCACACCGAGCTATTGGTTACTGCAACCGAATACTTTTCGGTTTAACCGAGTAGTTGACAAATTCAACCAAGAGATTAATTAACCGAGTACGTACAAGGTAAAGATCATCGAGCAGAACTGTTTAATATAACAAATGCTGTTGGTGAAAGTAACCCTATTATTAAGTATTATGCCTTTCGGCATAAATCTCCGGGTGTAGATGAAATTCCGGCTGAGTTAATTTTAGCTGGAGGCGAAAAATTGTGGAACAAGATACACAAACTCATTCTCCTTATCTGGTACAAGGAAGAATTGCCACAAGAGTGGAAAGAGTCAATCATTGTTCCAATTCACAAGAAAGGCGACAAAACTGACTGTAATAATTATCGAGGCATTTCTCTTCTGTCAACATCCTATAAAATCCTTTCAAATATTCTGTTAGCAAGATTGACCCCATACGCAGATGAAATTATTGGAGATTATCAGTGCGGATTTAGACGAAATCGATCAACTATCGACCAAATATTTACCATTCGCCAAATACTCGAAAAGAAGTGGGAATACAATACCCCGGTACATCAACTATTTATTGATTTTAGAAAGGCTTACGACTCGGTTAGGAGAGAAACATTATACAACGTTCTTACAGAACTTGGAATACCGAGAAAGCTAATTAGATTAATTAAGATATGTTTAAGTGAATCCCAAAGTAAAGTCCGGGTAGGAAAATTTTTGTCCCCGAGCTTCCACGTCGAAAATGGCCTGAAACAAGGAGATGCGTTGTCGCCATTATTATTTAACTTTGTGCTGGAATACGCCATAAGGAAAATCAAAGATAGCAACCAGGGCCTAGAGTTGAACGGCATTCACCAGGTTATGGCATATGCTGATGATGTAAATTTAATAGGGGATGATAGGAGAACAGTAGAAATAAATGCAGAGATCTTATTAAACGCTTGCAGGGACATGGGTTTAGAAATAAATGCAGAGAAAACTAAATACATGGAAGTGCGTCGGGACCGTAATACGGCAAATTGTGGAGACGTTAAAATATTAAATAATGCTTTTGATAAAGTGGATACTTTCAAATATTTAGGATCAATATTAACAGACGAAAATCATATTCACGAAGAAATTAAATGTCGACTAAAAGCAGGGAATTCGTGTTACTACTCGGTTCAAAATCTCTTGTCGTCGCGAATTCTGTCGAGGAATTTGAAGCTTAAAATATATAAAACGATAATCATGCCTGTAGTTCTGTATGCTTGCGAAACATGGTCGCTTACTCTGAGGGAAGAACATAGACTGAAAGTATTTGAGAACAGGATCCTGAGAAGAATATTCGGACCCAAGAGGAACGAGAATGGGGAATGGCGGAAGCTTCATAACGAGGAACTACATAGTTTATACGGTTTACCCAACATTGTTAGGGTCATCAAGTCTAGGAGGCTTAGGTGGGCAGGTCATGTAGCTAGAATGGAAGAAAGTAGAAACGCTTTCAAAGTCTTGACTGGTAGACCCATAGGAAAACGACCATTAGGAAGACCTAGGCGCAGATGGGAGGATAATATTAAGATGGATCTCGCAGAGATAGGAATACAAAGTAGAAATTGGATGCAATTAGCTAAGGATAGAAGTCAGTGGAGAGCTTTTGTGAACGCGGCACTGAACCTCCGGGTTCCATAGGCCATAGAGTTAGTTAGTTAGTTAGTTAGCCTTTCGGCAGGTTCTGTGACTAATTAGGATTTTTTTTTTCAATTTTAGATTTGGGCCTGGAAACGTTTCTTCCACGTTTCTCTATCTTCAGCTTCCTCTTTTAGCTCCCAATATTTTCTTCTATTTTTCAAATCATCGATCAGCTGTGTTCTTTTTCCTATTCCTCGTTTCCCTTCCCTCCTTCCTTCTATGGCGGTGTAAAGAAGACAATTTCTTCCCAAGATGTTTCTAATCCAATTGGCCTTCCTACGAAGGATACTGGATAGAAGTGTCCTCTTCTCTCCTATTCGTTTTAAAACATCTTCGTTTGTTGCTCTCTCTGTCCATTTTACCTTCTCCGTTTTCCTCCAACGCCATATTTCGAAGGTCGCCAAATATTTCTTCTCTAACTTCCGTAATGTCCAAGTCTTTGAACCATGCAGTCCAATGCTCCATATATAGCACTTGACCAATTTCTTCCTTGGTCCAATATTATGGTTGCTAGTTAAGAGTTACCTTTTCTTGTTCAACGCTTCTTTAGCTATGACCATTCTTGACCTGATCTCTTTGGTACAGTAAGCATCTCTCGTCAAAATACTTCCCAAATACTTGAAATTATCGACCTCTTTAAGTTCTCTTTGTTCTACTCTAATCCGTAAGGGCTTGCTGTCTACGGGATATTCTCATGACTTTCGACTTTTCGATGTTGATTTCCATTCTATATAGTTTTCCAGTGTCAACTATTTTATCAATCATATCCTGTAGTCCTCCTTCGGTTTTTTAGCTACCATCTGCATACCTGATTTTGTTAATGATCTGCCCTCCACTCGATTAATTTAACCGAATATGTTGGTTACTGAAGCCGAGGTAATTGGTGAACCCTCCCTGCTCAACAGATTGGAGCAATTACATGACATTAAGAAGAAAAAATACAAAAGAAACTAAAAGGAATCGAGAAGATTCGAACCAGTGATCAGTAGAATAACGCCTTAACACTTTTTTTTTATCTTATTGATTTTTCTAATTTTCCATCAGATAGAGGAATATAGAGGACCATATCCAGAAATATAGAGGACAGTTAAAATTCCACATAAATTCCCCGCCGGAAATCGTACCCAGGGCTACGTATACCAAAGATGCAGACGACAGCCACTAGACCAGCGGGGAAGGCCACACACTCATTTCTCAGCGGAGAAAACTATTCTGCATTTCTTCATTGCATTTCTACAACGCACCACTTATGCATTATTAATTTTATCGCGAGATATGTTTAAAATAACCGAATATGAACGTTATATATATATATATATATATATATATATATATATATATATATATATATATATATATATATATATATATATATAGATAGATAGATAGATATCGGGTGTTCTAAAAATGGCGCCCACGGATCACTCAGCATTATTCTACAAGTCAAAATAAAACGATATATATGTCTGGAGACACAAATTGCACTATGTGGTAACGTTCCAAATAAAGAACCATAGATTATATCTACCAATCTATATCGATATTAGATCTGCCAAATAGTTATATCGATTCTTTCCAGATGGCAACTAAAGTCGATATTGATTGACACTAGCATCACTTATTACTAGAGTCCGGATTTTTATGTAATATCAACCCCCTAAATATGTACATAAATATGTAACAAAAATCGCTTAAAATGTAAGAAATATGTAATATTAAAAAGAATATGTAATATATTAAAAAGAATATTTATGAAAACGTAATATTAACACGCGTATGAGTATGCAATATTTAAACGAATTATGAAAATAAAAAGGAAAATCTACTACACTTTATCCTGCTTAATGCGAGTCCCCCAATGAAGTTAAATGCTTGAACAGTTGAGACAGCCATACGTCACTGACGTGACTGACTGCAGGATAATTGTGTTGTTTATTTGCATTCGCACCTACAGGTGTGGATCACAAAAATTTAAGGATTTGACGAACCTACATATGAAGGAAAAAATATGTAATTACATACAAATCCGGACATTACTTATTACATAGCAATCGATTTAACTGCTTGCTATATTCGTAAAGTAATGCTAATGGCTCCAAGTTAATCTGCGTCGTTGCCACATTATGAAATTTTGATTTGCTATAACGGCTGAAGGAGGCCCCATCATATAACATTTTCACTTTATTTTGGCCTATAGAATAGTGCTCTGTGGTCCGTGGGCGCTATTTTTAGAACACCTGAAATATATATATATATATATATATATATATATATATATATATATATATATATATATATATATATATATACTAGCAGCGTTCACCCCGCTTCGCTGCGGTCACCCCGGAACGCAATAAACTTTGTTACTTAGATAATTTTTACTTTTTCGCTTTCAAGTGATATGATAAAAACCATAGAAGATTACAGTAAATGTTAACATTATATCGCCTGTCATTTATGTTAACCCGCCCCGCTTCGCTGCGGTCACCCCGGAACGCAATAAACTTTGTTACTTAGATAATTTTTACTTTTTCGCTTTCAAGTGATATGATAAAAACCATAGTAGATTGCAGTAAATGTTAACATTATATCGCCTGTCATTTATGTTAACCCGCCGAGTGACACGGTCATGCGGGTTGCATATAAATATGTTTATTTTTACCTATGATGAACTAACAAAGGATTTGTACGTTATGGACACTTGAATGGTCAATTATCTCAAGACACTGGTAATTAAAAATTAAAGTGATATGATAAAAACCATCTAGGGTCCAAATCCTAATAACCCCCCAAAAATGAAAGAAATTGGTTCAGCCGTATTAGCGTGATGAGGGAACAAAGGATTTGTGCGTTCTCTTTTATATATAAGATATATATATATATATATATATATATATATATATATATATATATATATATATATATATATCTTAGTGTTGGGAAGTAACGTAACGCAAGTAACGCGTTACATTTTTTCAAAAGTAACTGTAACGGTAACGCGTTACAAATTTTTAAGTAACGTACTTAGTTTGCGTTACTTTTTTCGCGTTACATTTCGGATGAGTAACTACAATATATGTATTTTTTTTTTTTCGGAAACAAATGTTTCTTTCGTGTAAGTGAATTTCTCAGAATGAAACAATCGAGCATGAACTACGTATGTCAGTGACCGACAGTCACAGACACACACAGAAACAGATAAGTTCGTAGTGCCACTTGCTGTTTTTTGAAGATGAGGACAGCCTTAGGGAAATCACGTGTACTGATTGCAAACACCTGGAAGATTTTTTTGTAGATTTTGACAGCTCCAAATCAATACGTTCAGTGAGTGAACTAGGAGTGCAACTATTTTACTTTGATTGGTATTGTTTTTTATAAAGATGGAGAACTAAAATATTTTACCGTTCGAACATTTGAAAGAATACTTTTTTCTTAGGAGCTAAGGATGATGGTGGACAGAATTTAAAAGTAAAGTGTCTGAAGTGCCCCGGCGGAAAATATTTATCAACAACTAGGGTGCCATAATTAACGATTTACAGTAAGGTGTTAATATGAATAAACTGTGTTCTGATGAGCAGGCCTACTTTATTACTGGAAAATAGTTTGCTGATGGTATGTAATATTCGAGTTCTTTCAGATCAGTTTGCTTAACCTAGAGTCCCGTTGATTATAGAGTAGTGTAATGTTTCTCTACAGTATACTCTTTATTTTTAATTTTACATAGCAACATTGTTATTATTATATAATTAGTTTAACAGAATAATAATAAGCAACCATTTTTTCTAACGTATAGGGATGAGCACGAGTCAAGCTAAAACTCGACTCGACTCGAATTGAAGTCGAGTTTCGAGTCAAATCAAGGGTAATATCCTCGAGTCGAGTTCCGAGCCGATTCAGTTTTTCGCGTCGAGTTTGATAAATGGCTCGTTCGTTTTAAGTCGTCTTGAAATCATGGTCTGATTACACTGGAAAACGAAAGCCATGAGAAATTGAAGCTAAACAGTAATATGGAATACTTCTAGTGTTGCTCACGAGAGGGGACACGGCTCGCATCTCGTCTTGTCTCGATAACGAGACCACAAGAGATTTTTTATAACAAGCTCAGCTCTGCTCGGCTCAAGCCATGTGCTCGGTTCGGCTCAACTGAGCAGAGAGCTCTTGCCGAGTCGTTTGGGTGAGCTGTTGGCTCCGCTTACTTCTTGGTTCGGGTCGATAGTGAATGAGCTGTGAGCCGAACTGCTCGAGTCGTTGACAATTCTAAACCCGGGCCTAGCAGTTTTGAAGATATTTGACCATGCCCTTTAACTTTTAACAGTGTTTGGCTCGAGCCCGAATACTCAACCTAGACCCTCAACCCAAACTCAGAAGCTTGTGAACAATGTCCTTGATTCCTAGACTTCACGACTACCGAGGTTGGCAATCAACTGTTTTTTTAGTATTCAAATACAAACCACCTATCTTTCTCTTTATATGCAGTGTTGTTATAATAATAATAATAATAATAATAATAATAATAATAATAATAATAATAATAATAATAATAATAATAAAGTTGTATTATGTATTAAGTAATAATAACAAATTGCATTTGTCTACAACAAATAATATAAGTTGTAGTAGTAGTAGTGTCATTGATAATAATTATACTGTCTATGTAATATACTTGAAGAATGTACTCGAAACTACACAGCGGATTTGGCTCGAGTCGAGCTCTCAAGTTGGAGGAAATTTTTCGAGTCGAGCTCAAAGATGTTTGTTTCTAGTCGAATCGAGTGTCAAAGAAAACTCGCACGTCTCCATCCCTACGAGTAACGCTGTATGGCATTTTATCAGTGTTACATTATATGAAAATGTTCATATATCAAGTAAAAATTTGTGCTTGCATTTACATAAAGCGATTCAGAACGTGCAGCTATAATAATAATAATAATAATAATAATAATAATAATAATAATAATAATAATAATAATAATAATAATAATAATAATAATAGCGGTAGTAATGGTAGTACGGAAAATTGAAGCCATAATTTTTTTCACATTTCTTAAAATTTCGGACCCAAAAGTAACGCGTTAGTAACACGTTACTTTCGAAGTAAAGTAACAGTTACTTTTTGGGAACAAGTAACGCGTTACTAATGCGTTACATTTTAAGAGAAAGTAAAGTAACTTGTAACGCGTTACATTTTTACAAGTAACTTACCCAACACTGAATAAAACTCAACAATTTATCGTGAAGAAATGGTTAAACACAAGAAGAGAGTTTAAGTAGCCAAATTTAATTGTATAAGTAAAATGAACCAAGTACTAGGCAATTATCAAGTGCGATGTGCAGTTACCGAGTACAGACTATTTTTACTGAGGGAAGATAAATATTGTCAATGTTTATTAAGTAACATAGTGAATTCGTTTAAAAATCTTGGTAGGGGGCATCGATACGAGGCCGGCGATTTCGATTGATTCTTGTAATACTCTATGAGACAAACACAATGGTACCAAATTGTTTTGAAATGTAAGCTCGGGAACATAGGGAAAATCGGTGTTGAATGTGGGGGGGGGGGGGAATACATACAGGGCCCATAGTGGGACCGGACTTGTTTCAGAAGTCCGATCACTTTCTTGAGCAAAAGCAAAAAAATGTGAATCGTGCAAATCTCAGGTGAGATCTCTCGCTCCCCATCCTTCCTACGTTGAAGTTACCGAACATTTACAAACATACACACACACTTAAACTCAATAACGGGGAAAAATCGAGAAAGTCTATCTTTTTAGATTAGTTCTTAAAAGGTGGTGAGGTATGCTGTAATTGCAGAAGCGCAACTTGGACACATTTTTTGAGAGAATACAAAATACCTTCAAGAAATAGCATTTTAGAAAATCTACTATACTGTTAACCCTTTCCGGTACAAGGTTTTTTGGGCTATTTTTTTAGACTTTCAGTCAAGCAGCTACAGTATCGTCACTATTTATCCTAGGATCATGGTTCATACCTCATTCTCTTCAGAATGGAGCTGGCTTTCAAATGATACCACTCGCATGCTCATACCATATACCACGAGCGGGAAAAATGATGTCAAAGGGAAAATTTCGGAGGGAAATTTTTTTCTCGCACTTTGGGCCTCTCTGGAGCGCCCCTGTGTGAGCGTAGCCATCTAAAAAAATCTGATAAATAGTACTTCGTATACTGAATGTGTGTGCCAAATTTCAAGTTTCTATCTTGAATACCAAGGGCGGGAGAAATTTTATCAGGAATTCCCACCATGCCCCAAATTACCCTAAAACACCATGATCTCAAGTAAAATATTTACTAAGACATACCTAATTACCATAGGGTCATGTTTCGCCCATCATTCTCTTCAGAATAGAACTGCTTTTCAGGCGGTATGACTCACGTGTCTCCATCATGTATCTAAGGCGGGAAAATGAGGAAAAACGGGATTTTTTGGGTCTAAATATCCTTTTTTCAACATTTAGCCCCCCTGGACCCCCCTGCTTTAACGCAGAAATCTGAAAAAAAAATCTGGTAGATACTACTCGGTGGACTGAATGTTTGTGCACAATTTCAATCTTCTAGGTGCAAAAGTAAGCCCGCAAAAAATAATACCGAAAATGTCCAAAACTCCCCTATACAGAAGTATATTTTGCTAAAAATTACCTGATACTTCCCTAATTACGCTAGGGCCATATGTCGCACATCATTCTCTTCAGAATAGAACTGCCTTTCAGGCGGTACCATTCACTTGTCTCCATCATGTATCTAAGGCGGGGAAATGAGGAAAAACGGGATTTTTGGGTAAAAATATCCCTTTTTTCAACTTTTTGATCCTCTGGATCCCCACCTGTTTTAACGCAGAAATCTGAAAAAAAAATCTGGTAAATACTACTCGGTGGACTGCATGTTTGTGCAAAATTTCAATCTTCTACGTGCAAAAATAAGCCCGCCAAAAATACTTTACATAACCCCCCCAAAAAGTATTACACGAAAATATAAATTTTAGACTTATGACGTCATCACCTCCTATGTCTCGACGCAGGATCTTGCATCGTTTGGCCTAATCCTCGTTTCGCCTAACCAATTATCTGACACTTTTATGACAGATAAAAGATAAGCTTTATGTCCGCCATTTTAGGCAAAATAAGGATACTCGTTTGGCCTAATCCTCGTTTTGCCTAAATGGTGGACTATAAAAAAATCGTGGAGATAAAACTGGAGGGAAATTTATCGAAAAAAAATATTCCCTACTATGTGAAGAACTGAGCAATACAATTAGTTTTCCCATAACTAATTTGTAATAGAACTATTTGCTTTCGGAAAAATGTTTCGACAATTGTACATTTACTTTTCCGTTCCATTTTGAGAATTAATGCCCCCCACAGGGTGTATAGTGACTGTATTTGAGATGAGAGAAACACAAAAAGTTACACCCGTTTAAAGGTGAGTGCTGTTCAAAAGTAACTTTTAGTTGCAATTTGTTTCCAAATATCTGATATTGTCAACTGGTACTGCTAATCGATACGTTAAAGGAAATATAGTTTGTGTGTTTCTTCTTATGTAGGTGCTAAAGTTATTTCATTGTAGGTTTTGCTGATCTTTCAGACGATTTCATTCCAGTTTCAACGCTTTTTTGAAACTGTTAATGCATTATAAGAGATCCGATTGTGATTCTATTGTAATTACAATTCGTATGAAATTTGTAACTATTTGGAGCTAGATCTGACAAAAGATCCCTAAATTTACTCATAACTTAACAATGGACAATTGTGATCGCAATGAGTGATTTGTGACAAATCGCTCCGCTGACAAATTGCTCTTTGGAAAATTCCACAATTCAAACATCTCAATGTGTTACTGACAAAGAAAGAAGAAAAATATATTTCATTTCTTATTATTACTTTTGAAATTACAACTTTTGAGTTGAATTTCCACTCGTTTCACATATTAGCGGGAATGTCCATAGCATAAGGCTCTGAGATGCACAATGAGATTGAAATCCGGGCTTCTCGGTGGTTGTTTCAGCAGGAAGAAGTTGAATGCTCCTCCAAACAGATGGTGGCCAACCGGGATCTGTTACGAGGGTGGTTGTCCTGCTGGTACACTCCATTTCCACTCGTATGACAGAAATAAAGATATAGTTGACTCTTGTGATCTTCGTACTTCGATACAATACGGGTGAATAGTAGGTACCAAAGGTCCAAAACATTGCTTACAGAAAAACACTATAAACCAACATGGTCTCCGTTATCTTGTACAATTCCAACCTGACATGATTTCGTTGGGCTGGCACCAAATTATAGATCACTATCGGCGTGATGAGATTGAAATCGAGATTCATCGCACCAGGGTTTACTGGTTTAAACCAGCTGTAAAAAAAAAAAAAAAAAAAAAAAAAAAAAAAAAAAAAAAAAAAAAACGAAAAATGTTCGTAAAAGTGTAAGTGTTCGTAAAATCTTGATGAACACATATTTATGGGTTATCACGTTTCACTCCCGTATATTATTCGTATTATATTCAGACCTAAATTTCCCATTCATTACTCAAGAAGATTATACTACAAAAGCAACTTTTGTATTCTTTTTATAAGTTTATGAATGCTTCTTTTGTGATTTCTTTTATAGTTTGTTATTATTGTTATGCAATTTCAATCAAAGAAAAATTCTAAATATTGTTTCGTTTTAATAATGTTTACTATTGATAAAATACATCAAAATGCTGTATTTTTTGGGGGGAGAGGAGCGTTCATACAAATCCCGCGAGAGGCATTTATTGAAATCAGTAGTATCTTTGGTATTTATTTATGTATAAATGGGTCAGAGCCAGAGTGGACTCAAATAATTCGTATGTTTATTCACTTTTCTTACAGATATGCAATATGCAAATTTGAAACAACATGGTATAGAAAACAATGTTCAGCAGGTGTTTATTGCCATAGAAAAAGTGATGTAGATGAAGGAACTAAAAGGAACTTTATTAGAAACATGGAGAGAAGGATAAGAATGATAGACAGTGATGACGAGAAGAGAAAAGAAGACATAGAACAGTTTCACAGTTTATTAATGCAGAATGGATATAGTGAGGATATATTGAAGAAGAATAGCAAGAAAGAAGAGGGCAGAAGGCAGAAGGAAGTGAGAGAAGATAGAGAAGAAGAAAAGAAAAGATGGTTCGGGATAGAGAGCATAGGAGAAAAAACGGAAGTCTTAAAAAACTTATTGAGAAAAGGAGGAGTAAGAACGTACAGAAAAGGTAGCAGAAGAATGTTAGATGCATTGCGAACGAGGAAAAGGAAGGTGACAGAGATTCAAATAAGTGATGAAGGGGTTGTATATAGAATTAAATGCAAAGAATGTGATATGAGTTATGTAGGAGAAACAGGAAAGAGGTTACAAGAAAGGATTAAACAGCACAAGGACGACGTTCGATTGAAAAGAGATAGTAACGCTATATATAAACATGTAAGGGAGACAGGACATGAAATAGACTGGGAAGGCGTAGAGGGGCTGGAAAAGGAGAAAAGAAGCATTATAAGAAAATGGAAAGAGGCAGAATGGATAAGAAAGGAAGGAAGCGAGAAACTTATGAATTGGAATAGCGGACTAAATATACATGAGGTATGGAGAAAGATATTGGATAAAACAGAGAAGAAAGAAGAGATTAAAACAGGTGTGTTGAACAACGGATAGACAATTAAAAGTTTATGTTTTTCAAAAGTGAAAGTTATTCATACACAGGTGTGCCAATTAAAAGTTTAGCTCTTAAGTGAAAGTTGATCATTAAAAGTTGCATTTGTATTAATTAAAAATTGTTAAAGGAAAGGACGAATATGATTGGTTCATGGAATACCTCCTCTCACTTTAAGAAGTATATAAGCTGTAATCTTAGAAATTGTATTTCATAATGTGTCTGATGAAGGCAAAGTTAATTTGCCGAAACTGTAACGCTATTATTTATTAGTTAATATATGCTTTGGTCAGAATTTGTCTGTTATTTTATAAAAGAAGTTCCAAAGCTAGAATGAGTGGCATTAAGCAAAGTTATGAAAACATTTATACTTTGTTCTCTTACATTGAGTTTCCTTTTACATTGCTAAATTACTGTAGATTTCCAAATTATGCAGATTCAATATTAAAACTGGAAATATATCTATAACTTACGGCAGGAATAGAGTGATAATGTGAGACATGCAACCTGTTTATCGGAAACTGAATTCTCATCAAAAACGATTTCTCATTATCTCTTACGATGTTTAATATTTAGGAATCAATATTGAAACCGAAAGTTGTACTAGTTCTTACTTTAATAGAAGACTCAAGCTGAGATGAAATCTATTCTTAAGATTTGGAATCCATACCATAAATCGTTTGGATCGTTAGAGAACGTGTCGATATATATATACGATATATGAGTAGGCCAATGGCAAAACCTGTTAAATTCATTTTAAAAAGATGAGATAGTGGTTGCTCTGGAAACCTTAGTTGGAAAGCTATTGTTTCCAAATAGTATTCAGTAGAAAAAGCCATTTTAACTAGTTGAATATTGAGATTGAAATATGTGGCAATTACCAAAACTTGTTAAATCCATCATGGCAACAGATGCAAAACCAGTTAAATCACTTTTCCATATTCAGTTTCATAAACTGTTAAATCACAAACCTGCAAATAACCTAATGAGAAAAGCAGAATCAAACCCGGTTAATTCCATATTTCAAACAATTTGAGGTTTCGTACTGTATAGAATTAGTTTAGTAATCTGAATATTTATTGCAACTCTTCGTAAATCATTCGAAATTTTATTTGGCAGAATTTGAAGTGTGTGCTTTCATTATTTTTTTTTATTATTTTTGGACTGAAAATTGAAAAAAAGAAAATGAAATCTTTAGTTTTACTTCCCACGGATATGCCGGTTAGGCTAAAGGAGACGGTGATGATGAGAAATGAATGAAATGGTGGAATGAAGAAAGTGGAAATTTCTGATTCTCTTTCTGCCATTGTTTTGCTCAAACTCAACATTTGCACTGTTTTGCTATATTTCAAATTCATATATTGGGATAATTGGCAAATTAATATTCACCCAATGTTAGTCCATTAAAGGTTACAAACTCTTCCAAAATATAGTCATTCAGTTTAGAAATATATACGGATAGGTATAATTAACTCCGCTTGTAGTTACGAAGGGTTTGACGATTGAAAGCAGCTCAAGCTCACGTTTTACAAAGAGGTTTTTGAGGAATAGGAAACCGAGAAAATGGTGATGCACCAGAGGACGACGACGATATGGTTTTCCACTTAGTAAATGATGATGCAGAGGAGGTTACATAATTCAGTTTTTTGCACATTTGAATCCATTGTTTTCAATTTAGAACAAAATTACTGTAGCATTTATGTATCCATTTTCATTTGTGCCAATCTTATGCAATGTATAGTTGATAATACATTCCCTTCCCCCCTTCAATATTTTAGTAGGCATAATACTGATTTCTGACTCTGACTCCCTTTCTTTTTGATAGGTTTTGTATCTTGAGCCTCAACAAAAATGGCCGCTCGTCCAGATGCAAAAGCTGTTAGTTCCATTTACATATGCAAAACCAGTTAAATCCAAACTATTTTCTTCAATAACGCAATTCACAGACTAGTGTGATTATACAGCTTTCGACAGACCAACACTCACATTATTCTCAATTTTTTAATGTTCTCTACTTTTTAATGTTATTTTACAATTATGACGTGTTTAAGCAGTTTTTCTCGATTTGTCACAAATTTTAAAATGTGAATTTTACGGGTTTTGCTATTCGCCTACTCATATATATTCGTATATATCCATGGTCCTAGTAAATACATAAAGGAGTTTTGGTAATCCTAACTCCTCGAAAATAGTTAATATAATATTAATCTATATATTTTGCATTTCTTAATTCTTTATATACTAGGGAATTTTCTCTTATATAATTTCCCTCTAGTTGAATTTCCACGATTTTTTCTTATTGTCCGCCATTTTAGGCGTAACGAGGATTAGGCCAAACGAGGATCCTTTTTCCGCCTAAAATGGCGGGCACAAATCTTATCATTCATCTGTCATAAAAGTGTCAGATAATTGGTTAGGCGAAACGAGGATTAGGCCAAACGTGGCGACACGCGACGCAGGAAGGTGTGAAACCATACGTAATATCTTCTACAATGCCTCTGGAAAAAAAAAAAAAAAAAAAGACGAAAAAGCTCAAATAGGAGAGTTATAACGCAGTGTGCCATGAAACACCTCGTATGTACAAATTGTACCATGGGATCCCCAAAGGGTTAATCTACCAGTGGTTCCCAATGACATTTGAGTTGCGGACTCCTTTTATTTGTTTTTCAGGTAAGTTACGAGCTCCACACCTTTAAATGTTGGTATCTGCGTAGTAGTAGTAGTAGTGACCAGAATTAATTTACAAACTTTTATTTGTGTTATAAGCATACAACATGTAATACATACATACAAAGAGTTCATGGCATTGTTTACATCTTCTATGTATTGTGAATTTTTCCCCAAGAATATTGTATCTCACGAATATCTGTAATTAGGAGATGAAACTTAGTATATAAAGTCTTTATTAACATTAAGACAATATTTATTTAAGAGTTTTTGAAAATTCCGCTCCTAAAGGAGTGATCTTAGACACTTGTAAAATATTAAAATTTTCTTTGTTTAGTCAGGAAGTGCCGGCTATGGAAATTTGCTTAAGACGATGATCTGGAATTCGATATATAGACTTTTAATTAAATATAAAGAAACATATATTTCAACATTTTCTGAAAATTTTGCTCTTAAAGCGAGAAAGATGACATTTTAATAATAATTATTGAAATTTCCTTTTCAATGTATGAATTCACTTAAATGTATGAATTCACTTAAATTGGAGATGTGAAATTCGGTTTATAAACTATTAAATAAAAATAAGAGAATACGCGTCTCAGCGTTTAAGAGAATACGCGTTTCAGCGTTTTCGGAAATTTTTCTCCTTCGGGGGAAAAATAAAATGTTTGACTTTTACGTCCCACGATTATGCCTGCTAGGCTAAAGGAGACAGTGAGGATGAGAAATGAATGAAATTGTGAAGTGAAGAAAGTGGGAGAAAACGAGAGGACACCGAAGAAACAAACCCACGTACACGGTGTTCGTCCACCACAAAGTTCATTTGGCGCGAGCTCGGATCGAACCAGGGACTCCATGCACGCTCTACCACTGAACCACCGCGACCCCTCTAAGGGTGGAAAAGAGGGGTCATTTCTATATTATCCAAAGTTCCCTTTCTTTATTCAGAAGTGGCCAATTTGAGGGTTTGCTTAAGTTTAAAATGTGAAATTCGGAACTTAAACTCCAGATGTCTCAGCGTTAAAAATAAGAATCTAGGTGTCTCAGGCAGCGTTTTTGGAAGATCCCAAAGATGAAAAAGATGGGCCATTTTTTTATTATCAAAAGTTCCATTTTTTGGGTGAAAATCACCAATTTGAGGATTCGCTTAAGTTGCAGATTGCAACGATAATTATTCATGTATGTGTTACAAAGGACAATGGTCCGGTACGTAAGATACCCGTTTTATTAATATACAGACCTGTACATTTATGCTGTTAAGATATGATAAATGAGAACGTCATTTTAGAAGGATGTGATTTTGGAATTACACTAATAAATTAAGTATTGAATAAATTGAATAAAGAAATTATTTAATTTCTTGGACTAATTATCGTAGAAAGTTTTGGTGTCAAATGAGGTAAGTTTAATCGAACTGGGGCAGCAATAAATATTATAACGAACAGTTTTCTCAGATACGAAGGAAAATCAAGATAAAACTAGACGTGTTACATGCACTTGCATTAATATATTCATAGTTTTATCAATTGTATTCTAACATTTATTTACAAATTCTTATCAATTTGAGACGGACTGATTTTCCGCCTCAGTTAATTATATATTATTGTTCTCTGTACGGAAGAATGCATAAATATTTCAGTAACTTTTACACCGAAATTTCCGAAGCTTGTAAATTCCGTTGCAGATATTGCGATTTGCGTTATTCAGAATGTGCGAAAGCACCCGGCGCGAGGCTACCTTGCGTTAGTCAGAACTTGCGAAAGCGCACCCGGCGCGAGGCTAGCTGATCAAGGAGGACGTAACAATATGAGTTTTTGTACAATATATTACACACAATATTACGCTGAAGCAGTGTTAAATAGATTTAATGTGAAGAAACAATAATACGAAAACATTCAGAAGCCATACAGTGTTTAGTGTGTGTTAAAGGAACTTCGTTACTTGTATAATTACAACAATATCGTAAAATATAAAAAGCCGTGTAACATCAACTTGCTGATACACGTGTTTAAAACTGCTGAAGTGATGTATCAGTGGGAGCTTGAGTTCTTGGTGGCTTGTTTTACATTTTCCGTCTCTTCTGCTTCATATGCAGGTAAAGTTTAGATAATAAGTCTATTGATATCCAAGATGTTTTGGAAGAAACTCGTTTTATCTGCATGACCAGTGGGACGAACTGCATGGAAACACATTTCTAATTATATTTGAAATACTGTGGTCTTCATAGAAGTATAAACAAGGAAATTCATCATCGAATATTCAGAAAGTGATAGTTTATAGTGAATATCATCACCTGGAAATTCTTGAACCAAAAGCCAGCTCTAAGGGGGCTTGTGATTAAAAATTGTAAGGTCCGGGTACTGCTGATTTTTTTTTCATATTAATCCAACGACTTCTTATTGGTGTATTGAGGTAATCTATTGCATGAATCACTGTAATTTAACAAGGGATCTATTTACATGTGAGCAGTCTCGTGGCAAAATATTACAATGAGTGCTTAATTACAAACGTGTTTTCCCGCAGTGAGCTCCCACAACTTCGATAATCTTCATTCCTAATAGCCTAAACGTCCGTCCTCAATCATTAAAAATTCAACAACCAAAAGTATTTGGAAGGAATTTATGTATGTTTCTTGGTTGTGTATTGTAAGAATTTCTATATGTCTATTGGTACTTCTTGCTATTATTGGTATTTAATACAGTATAATTTGCTTCGAAATATTTACGCTTTTATGTTAATAATGTTCTTTTGATTTTGTGTTTATCATCACTACTATTCCGTAAACAAAAGTGTGGTATGTTATTGGAGATGATACCGAAGAGCAGTTCCTCTCAGATAATTTGTCAGGTTCATTCTACGTATTTCAGTGCATTTTAATCAGAATTGGCTTCTGATAAAAGAACGTGTATCTCCTCGATGCTCTCTAGTCAAAACTTGGAAAGTAAGCGTTTACCATCAGTTTCGGCGAATCTACCTACTTCAATCTGAAAAGTAGTTACGAAATATTTCTATCACGCCTGATAATTTGTTAAAGTGCACCATCATAGTACAGTGAAGTCCGTCAAGGCTATGGGCATAAATAGATGTTAATACATTGGAGTTCCGTCTACACAGGTTACATTTCAGATGTATAAAAAGGTGAGTGACAGTTGCTGAGTAAATTGCACGTATCACCAGTGAATATATTTGGGTGACGGTCGCTGAATAAATCGCACGTCCCGCTGTCAGAGTAATACTGACTTGTTTTGTATTTTAAAAGTGTAATCCCGTTCGTAGTGGTTCGGAACTAATTTTTGATAGTATTACTATATATTGTAAGTCACGACGGCTGCGCTGATACATTAATAGTAAAGCAAAGAAGTAAATGTTATCACTCTTACTGCTAATTGTGTAATTAGAGCAAATTTGTAGGTGTATTGTTTCACGCTCTTATCAGAGAAAGCAAAGGTGTGTAAGGAAAATCATTAATATGTCCAAATTTGATAATTGAATGATGTAAAGCAGTATACTTGGCCGGTGCTATTATGTACGTTGTCCTTGTCTTGTGTCCCTGAGAGTGGGTTAGTGCGTCGTCTTTCTGAAGTTGGCTAGAGCTGCATATCATTTCCCAGATGTCAAATTTAGTCATTCATCACCTTGGATATAACAGACTTATCAGGTACAATTACGTGGAAGAAGATTAAAGGAAACTCGAAGTCTGGAAACTGAGTTGATGTTCATGGACTGTTTTTTTCTTTAATGGTTAAAAATTGACTTTTCTTCGTTTTTATTTTTCTGTTTCTCCAAAGACATAACTTTGTATTATCGAAGATTTGTGAACAATAAACATATTCCAATTGATATATATATGTTTCCAAAAATACCGATAGAATAGATAGACTGCCAACAGACTATCGAGGAATTATGTAGTAAGGTAAGATTGATTACATTTCTTATATTGTTTATTATAAGTTAGTAATTTCATTTGGTTGCACCAGAATGCAAGAGCCTTAAAAGGTTATCCAAGTCAAACATAACTTGTAGAACGTAAGAGAGAGAGTAAGTTACAAATTTAGTTGAAATATCTGAAAAAAGTGCAACTTTCCAAGTGTAGTGCATCACTCAGTTCCGTGAGAGAGGATGGAGGCGAAAATCTGTGACGGATTCATGTCACGAACAAGAGATGTTGAATTATGTTTAGGTCCGGAGATTAAGCTGGCCACGGAAGGTGTTCA
This sequence comes from Thermobia domestica, assembly GCF_964235325.1. Classification (NCBI taxonomy): domain Eukaryota; kingdom Metazoa; phylum Arthropoda; class Insecta; order Zygentoma; family Lepismatidae; genus Thermobia; species Thermobia domestica. The sequence goes on along the minus strand of NC_137465.1, from coordinate 104,099,300 downwards.
ACTTCATCAAGATGTTGCTCAAATTACATCACAAAATTCCAGGCATATGAATATGCGCATTATTACCTTGGAATATGGCATCATTACCTAGAAACAACGTCCGGATGATAAGATGCACTTGGTCATCCGAAATGGTGATACACTCACAGTCAGTAATCTGATCGACAAGCGTCTGCATAGAACTCTTTGAAATCAGGATTTACGGTCCACGGTATCACATAGCCACAGCCATGTTTGACAGTTGGGCGAGATACTACGGATCATATCCTTCTTTGGGTGTCCGCCATTCATAAACATACCTCGTGATTCGAAATATGGTGAACGATATTTCATCCCATCATATCACACTTTTCCAGTCATCAGCAGTCTATGTTGCATGTTCGCGGCACCATTGGTTACATGCTAAAGCGCTATGGTCCTTACCAGCTATCTCATCCCTGCAACCCAATTCTGTATGTATGTTCGTGTAACTCGCGGCAGACTCTGTTTGTCAACGCAGGCTATTGCTTGAGTTCTTCCGTCACTTGCACCACAGTCGTGCAACAGTTCTGAGTCACAATCTGCTTTATGCTCGACTGGATCTATCACTATGGGTTTTCTTCTGACCATTGTTTCTCTTCGACGATGTGGTTTTGACGTGAGTTTTGTGTGTCATTATCACCTTGGATGCCCTCACGACACACTGAATACATTTGTCACTTTCGTCAAGCTCGCATTTCATAACCTAGCGCTAACAATCTCCCTCGTTAGAAATCAGAGGAGTCACACATTTTAGACTATCGATGTCTGCTCAGTTTACTGCACACTTCCGGTTTACTGCTTCTTACGTAATACGGAGTTTGCCCTAGTCCACCACCACCAACAGCCCGGCGCTGCAGTTCCGCCTGATTATTAAATCCAGATATCTGGCGTGTTTCCAACTCTCGGTTCTTTCATTAAACTGATAAGTATCTGTATAAAATAGGTCCGTTTGGAATTTGAAGTCACTTTTAAGCATCAAGACTACATGAAACTATACTAGCAAGATTTGCAAATTCAATCTGTAATTAAAACTGTTAATTTTAAATGTTAATTTTAACTGCTGTTCTGTAATTAAAACTAGGCTATTTACTCCTTTATAATTGAGATTATTCTCCAGAACGAGCGGAATCTGAGGTGGCCCTGGTATATCTATACACTGAGAAAAATAATTGGGTTAAAACATGACCACGCGGTGTGGTTAAAAAGTTTGAAACCAAATTGGGATGTTTGGGAACGATGGGTGGTCACTTGCAACCCAACAGCATTAACCGTTGGCTCAACAAAATGACTATGTGTCACCATCGTTTGGGTCATATCCGTTTAACGAAAGTTTCATGATACTTGTAACATATAGTCTAAAGGAAGTTGATTTACATGGACAATTTTATTACTGCAACACAATACATGTTTGTTATTTACTGACTGGTTAATCGAAATTATACAGAATTATATCTTGACAGAGCAATATTACTATAGAAACGTTAGCTATGCCGAAAAGGAAGGCTACAGACGAAGAAAATAGCGCCGAAAAAGTAAAATTGCATTCAAGCCACAATACATGAAAAGCAGTGCTGTCGTCTGTTTTCCTTATCTGTTACTCTTATGTCCTAGCACATAAGAACAACAGATGGCAGAAGTGTTACTCGTGTAACTGTTGTCAGACTATTCACAAGTTTAAAAAACTATTATTGTGACCAATTAGAGAACATATAGAACACTATTCGTTACTTGGCACAAATACCAAATTTACTGTCTAAAACTTTGCTCATACCCAACAATGAAAACCAATGAAAATACTCACAACCAGTAAGTAGGCCCTAGTTATTTCTGATAGTAGTTAGCTCGAAAGGCGCTATCCTCCCGCCAACTCCAAATTCTTGACGGCCACGCCCTACGCTTTGCCTTCCGAATTAAATTACCAAGCCCTACACGGGACTTATATGACAGAACGCCTTTTCCACACATTCTCTATCACCTAGAAGACCTAAGACTCAGGTTACTGAGCGATTCCAGACTCACCATCCATTCCTCTTTGATGCTATGCACCACGAAGCCACTCTCCGCAAACTTTCAACTATTCTCCGGCATTCTCCACTCTCTCTGTTGTTTACTCTCTACCACTACGTTCTCCCACCAAATAGTCCCGACTTTCAACTTCTTGAAGACTTCCTCATTGCAATCCCCCCACCATTCATCACTCCATCTCATGTTGCACAGTGAACTCACCGCACAAACAGGGCTCCCCTCGTCTCCATTGTGTCCAGAGCAGCCCCTGGACAGAAGATAACACTCATTCGTCTCTCTAACCCTCTTCTCTGTGTTATGTTGGGATGCCAAGTGCACCTCATAGTTTCATTTTCATTTTCACCGATGCTCGGCCCTCTCCGCTCTCATATTGAATTGTTCGCCATCCCTTTTCCAGACCTGATGATTATGGTTAAAGGCCATAATGTCCTCTAATGATAATGAAGTTAAGATTTAATAGTTAATAAAATTTCCTTTGCCTGACGACAATAACCCAACACCTAAAGTTCCTGTGAACTCCGCATCGCAAATAAAGGGCGTAACCCTTTGGGTGGGTGCTAGCTGCGGCTAGCAAAAAACGTTATCCTTTGTGTTGCCGTCACCTCATCTCACACCTCGCTATGATAAAGTAGATTGGGCCAACTATACACTTATCTATCTTCTAGTATCGACCATTATCGTTCACCTACCATTCCTGACGAGCTTTCGACACAAGTCACCACTATAACCAATGCTGTTCATCAATATTCTGCTCTATACATTCCACGAACTGAATAAATACCTTATTGGCCCAAACTACCGCCTCACTACCTCGCTACAATACGTCGTTCTCGTTAATGTTATCGTGAATACCTGCACACTCGAAACCCTCCGATTACGTCTTCATCATCAATTACAGAGAACCATTCGCAGCTTATAAGCAATGACAATGAATCAAAACTTGTAATCATCTTGCTGAAACATCGCATCTCTCGCTATACTAGAAACGCTTTAATGCGCTCTGTGTAAAACTCACTAAGATTCCTTACCCTTCTCCCAGATAATACAGCCATTCATTCCGACCAAGATAAAGCGAACGCTTCCTTCAATCATCTTCAAGCTATCTTTACACCACCTCCACCTGATCATAATTTACACCCTCATCCTTCTGACGCAGTAAATACTCAATCTAAACACCTTCAACCTGCTGATACTCATAGACTTCCTCAACATTTTCTCAATGCTCCGATTATAGTTGTCCGGCGAAAACACAACTCCAGGATTCGATCGTATTACCTATTGCCATATTAAAGAGAGCCCTATCACACTTTTATCATGCTTCTTTCAATGATTTATACCTTCATACTTCGCACTGACTTTTATCCGATAGATTGGAAGGTATCAAAAACCCTTATGTTTCCTAACTCGAATAAACCACCCTCTGAAATTTCGTGCTATAGACCGATTCAGTTAATCTCCACATTCAGTTCGATCTTCGAACGCATTCTCGTCAAACGTTTGCATCCATACTTAACAAATCGAAACATCATTCCCTCTCATCAGGCTGAATTTCGACCTTCGTATTCAATAAATGACCAATTAATCCACCTTTAAACACTTATTACCAATCATTATAACTGCGTTCAACCGTCATGTCTGGTTCTCTTTGATCTTGAAAAAGACTTTGACAAGGTTTGGCATTTAGCACTTATCTATAAATTACTTAAACTCAAGCTTCCTACCACAATCACCCGCCTCATCTATCATTTTCTCGTCTGTCGTTTGTCTTATTTTGCTATCAATCATATACTATCCCATCCTATCTTTCTGATGTGCAGTGTGCCACAAGGATCTGCCTTATCACTTTTTGTTACAATATGCCGACGACACAACTTTTCTGGCTCTTTGTCGAACTATTCAACAAATCAATGTCTGTTTTCAATGGAATTTGACAATAAATGCCTCGAAAACTGAAACTATAGTTTTTATCCCTCCATGCAAACGCACCAAAGCCAACAAAATCTCTTACTTCCCTTCAGTCAACCAGGTTCCCTTTTGGCCTTCCAAAATAGTTACGTATCTTGGGATAGTTTTTGACTACCGTCTCACTTGGACCCCCCATCTCATATTAATAATCACCAAAGTACGAAATAGGCTTACCTTATTGAAACGTCTCACCGGCACCTGGGACCTATCTCCCAGTATAGTCCTTAATACTTACAAAGTGTTTCTCCGACCAGTCATCACATATGGTTTTCCTGCTTGTATCTCTGCTTTACTTTCCTATTATAAGCGACTTGATATTTACAAGCGGCATGTCTTCTGTCTGTCCTTTCGCATATTTCTATGTAGTCCTACTCGAGGTCTGTATTCACTCATCACATTTCCTATTCTCAAATTTCACCTGGAGACATTCCGTCAAAGATTGATCACCACACGTTGCACTCAACATTCTCCTCTTTTTCTTGCCACCATGCACCATCTCGCACTCCATTCCACCTGCCCCTATATTATTACACACCATTACATTTACTTTTTACACTTTATTGCTACTCGCTTCCCTCCTGATCACTAGAAGTGACACGTCTGGAAGATTGCTCATCTACCTCATGTTTTTCCATCGTATATTGCACAGTAAATCCCCTTGTAACCAACAGTGCTCCTCCTGTCTTCATTAGGCTAGCGTCGCCCCCAGGCAGAAGATACTGCGTTTGTTTTCCTAACATTTCCTCCGTGTTGTCCTATGCTTGCACCTTATCTAATCTTTCACGCACATTATTTTATCATCATATCAATATTTTTCATAACATCGTTTAAAGTTTACGCACGTCCTATCTTCTGCCCTCTGTCCATTCGTCACCCATGATCCATATCTGCATCTCTAGGGATGCACGCGAGACGCGAGAAGTCTCATCACGTCTCGCGAGACACGAGTGAAAATTTTATGCGAGACGAGACTAAACCATGCGAGACGAGACGCTAGACGAGACTCGGTTAAGTCTCGCAACATTTATGAATTACATTTAATTGTATATTTAGTGATTTTACATTTATTGAGTTTTCTAAGTTGAGCGTTAATGCCTCCAGGAACAAAAAAGTGATTGGAACAATATACATTTTATGAGATTTATTATTATTCAAGGTTGATTTTCAGAATTAAAGCCTTCTTTAGTTTCTAAACATCATTAAAAAAGAAAAGCTTTGTAAATTGGAAATTTATTACAGCATCGATTTAGGACTTTATTTTGCGACACAAACACATACACGCGGGCGCGCACGAATACATGAACTTCTGTTTTTGGTCTGAAAACCAAATAAGACTCCCTATTGCTGCGAAATGTGATATTTCTGTTGTTTCTGTCTTTTTCACATTACTACTAGCGATTAATCCCCTCTCGTCAAAGTTTATCCCCGGTCCGGCTCGCAGAAATAACATGATATTTTTACATGGAATAAGTATTTTCTTTCTATATATTTATCAAAACCATCCCCCTCTAGTTCGGAAGTTTAATTCAAACACTGATTTGGTAGGATGGCCCTATAAGTTTGGTGGGAGATGGTAGGAATTGCCCTATATCTGTCAGTAATTTTATTTTCTAGATCTGGCAACACTATGTAAGTTGAAAGCGAAAGTTGATAAAATGCGATAATGGGCAATTCCTACCCTATTGCTACAAGCGCGAACGAACCGAAAGAATTGGGTCGTATTGTGTTGTGAGGAGTTCTTTTGTTGTCTACAAGCGCTTTTGGTGTTATAAAAACATATTTATAATGGAAAATCACTCTTCAAGGAAACGACAAAACGTGTAATTGTTGATAGTGGCGACGATATGTTAGAAGAGCCAAATATTGCTGGAGACCTCTAAGCTGGAAAACAATGTTGGATCCAGCAACAATTTATGCTGGTTTTGCTGTAAATTATGCTATTAATTTGACGAAAATTAATGGTCCAGCAATCAAATTCCAGCACAACTTTTCTTTTAATTTGGAGCGGAGGGGACACAAGCTCGGATACCATGTTGAACTCTAGGTTCCGTCTCCTTAGGATGTTATGAACATTCATCCCATGGAAAGCAATGGCAAAACCACCATGGATTCATCTTGCCAAGGGACTTTTAGGTCAAATACCTGCCTTCGGACAGAATATCACATCATCATTCATTTACAGCCATAGAATAACACATTGCAAAATTTTGACCCAGAATATATGCGAGACTGCGAGACCATGCGAGAAAGTCTCGCGCGAGACGCGAGATGAGACTCAAAATTTTATGCGAGACGCGAGACGAGACTTCCCATTTGCGAGACGAGACGAGACGCGAGACGAGACCAACATTTGAGGTTGCGAGACGAGACGAGGCTTTCCCATTTCTCGTCTCGCGTGCATCCCTATGCATCTCCGTACATATGGCTTAATATATACCCATTTTCTATTATCTATCTATCTATCTATCTATCTATCTATCTATCTATCTATATTTGTTTGTTCCCTATAATTTATATTTTTGTTCTATCATTTTGTACTATGTAATTTATATGTTGTTAGTTAAGCTATATCAATGTATAGATTTCCCCCTCACTTCCTTATGAATAGGATCGCAAAGGTCGAAATGGATTACACGATGATATTTTATATTAAAGTTATTAAAGAAAATAAATAAAAAATACCTTTACTTAGACCAACCACCATTACCTCAATCCTATATTTCCGTCAAATCTTCTCCTGAAAGAGGGTGTAGCCCTCTCAGAGGTAGCTAGCTTCAAGTTAGCATTAAAAAATGGTGTTGAACCGTTACCACTACAATTCAAGAAGCAAGTTCTCTCTTCATACCCGTTACTACATCCAAATCATTTCAACAGCGTTACTTTTACAATGCCTCACGTTGAGTACTCGCTCCCGACAGTTTTATAGGGATTATCAAAGGACAGGCAACCCTGAGTCACTCCGTCACCATCGACAATTTCAGCGAATTGTCAAGAACTACATTTGCGCTTATAAACTACGCTGTTGGATTAAAACATGTAATTCTCTCTCTGACGCCGCTCATCCCACGATATTTTGAAAACGTTTCAATGCCCTTTGCGGAAATTTCACTAAAACGCCATGTCCATTATTACAAGGGGAATCTCCTATCCACAATGATGTCGACAAGTCCAACGCTTTTGCCGGTTTTCTTTAAGAAATCTTCACACCCAACATTTCTACACCTGCTCACCACCCGGCAGCTAAAGTCAACACATCATCTTCCATCTTGCAACCCAACGTGCTTCATACTCTGCCTTGTAACCAGCCTCTTACCGCACTAATCACAGTTCAAGACATAACCTGAGTTGTTCAAACCAAACGAAATTGTGCCCCAGGGTTTGACAATATTACCTACCGACACGTAAAAGAAAATTCGCTCACTTTGCTTACCCTGTTAGCCAATATATTTACTTTCACACTACGAACTGGGTCTTTTCCTGTCACCTGGAAAACCTCTAAGACGTTGATCTTTCTGAAGCCGCACAAACCACCCGGACATGTATCGTTCTACCGTCGGATATAATTAACGTCCACATTTACCAAAATCTTAAAGCGTATTTTAGTCCGACGTCTACATATCTACATTGAAAGGTGACAACTCCTACCGATTTACCAACCAGGATTTCGTCCGTGCTATTCCATCAACGATCAGCTACTTCGCCTATTCACTATGGTTACACAACATTATAACACTGTCAAGCCATCATGGCTAGTCTTATTTGATTTTGAGATAGCATTCGACAAAGTATGGCATTTAGCACTTATCTGTAAATTAATTCACTTCCGTTTTCCTGCCACCTATATCCATCTCATATACCATTTCCTAGTAGGATGTCTCTCATATCTTTCTATAAACAACTGTCTATCACATCCTATTTTCCTTCTTTCAGTAATGCCTCAAGGATCAGCTCTTTCACAACTGCTTTACCTGCTCTTTGTACCAATAAGCCTCAACTTCCTGATCGAGTACATCTCTTTCAATAAACAGATTATATTGCTTTCCTCGGTTAAGGTTCAACTATCCAATCCATCAATTCACTTCTTCAGACAAGCAATTAATAATTTCCTCCAGTGGTGTACTAAATGGCAACTAACAATCAATGCCACAAAAACTCAGGCAATTGTTTTCATTGCACCGAAGAAAACCTCGAAAGTCCGTAGCAACTCCAACCACCTCTTACTTGCTGTCAGCGGCACTCCTCTACAAGCACACTCCACCGTAACCTACTTAGGTATTATATTTGATAAGCCTCTCACCTGGAAACCAGTTAAAGCAATCACTACCAAAGTCTACAATAGACTCAACCTATCAAAGAGACTAACTGGAACATCCTGAGGACTAAAACCACATACAGTACTAAATGGATACAAAGCTCTCCTACGCCCTAGACTGACTTATGAACATACGGCGTGGATAGCAGCCACTAGCTCATTTAACGCAAAGCTTTAAGTGCTTGAAAGACACTCTTTCCGAATTGCTTTCCGAATCAAACTGCCTATCCCAACAGCGGACTTATATAATCTCATTCACTTTCTTTTGCTCCAATATCACTTGAGAAGCTACACCTAACATATATACGTAAACGTTATGAAACACAGCACCCACTACTGATGTCTTCTATGCACTATCTGGCACTCCATCCTTCACCATCTAGGTATTGTTATACACCACTGTCGTTATTCTATTCACTCTACTGTTACACTCTAAACAATGACGCCTTAGATCTGGAAGTTCTTGGAGATTTTCAAATACATGATTACCTTCCGCTCATACTCCCATCCTTTGCACAGTAAATTCATCTACCACTAACATGGGCTCACATTGTCTTCATCACAGCTAGACTAGCCCCTAAGCTAGAAGGTTACCTCATTTGTCTAACTAATTTTCCTGCTGCTGTAATGTGATGTGATAACTTTTTCGTCTTTATCAACTGTGATCAGAGATGTTCCCCAAGATTCCATTTTGGATCCTGTTCTCTTCCTGATATATATAACGACTTCTTAGAATTTATGTATCCAACAAAATGTATTATATATGCTGATGACATCAGCATGATTATATCAGGAAAATCAATATAATAAATTGAGAGGAAATCTGACATTTTTACGGACAAATTAGTAAAGTGATTAACAGCGAATGGATTAGTTATAAATGGTGATAAATCTATTTTCTTACATTTTCATTTTCCAGGAAAACCGAGTATATCACATAGAATAAAAATACCATCTCACTTACTCCAATATTCTTGTATGATAAAGGTTTTAGGTGTAACCATAAGTGACGATCTTTCATGGTCTGCTCATATCTCCACTTTAAACAAGAAACTGAGTAAAGTGTATTTTGCCTTATACAAACTTCAAGGTGTGTTAAGAGAAGCACTTCTTAGCTTTTACTACGCCATGTTCAATTCATTAATTAGCTAAGGCATAATACCTAGGTACACTGGGGAACTGCTGAAAATAGTTTAATCACTTTCCGATTGCAAAAGAAAGCGAGTAGAATAATTTTTGGATTAGCCACAAAATTTTCGTAAAATGGTTTTCATAGAAGAAAAAACTTAACATTTCCAGCTTGTACATTCATTAATCTATACTTTTTACTGTAAAAAACAGACATCTTTTTATCTTTAAAAAATAATGTTCATAACCATAATACAAGACAAGGTAGTAACATATTTGTGATGCACCAAAAATATGCTATTATGAGCAAAACCGTGTATATGAATTGTGTCAGGTTAAACTTTCTATGTACAAGTACTTGAATAATATGACCAATGTTTCCATTCTTGGTAAGACGTTATTTAATCTACTTGCTGAAAAGAGCTATTACACCATTAAGAATATTTAAACGATTCTTTAAGTGAAGAGTTGATAACAGATACTCGTGAGTACATGCCTGATGTGTTAAAAACGGTTATCTAATTACCATGTAAATTGTCATGTTTTTATACTTAATATATCCTATTATATCATTTTGTACTTTAGAAAGATTCATGATGTATATCTTTGGTACCTGACGATATTGTATGTATATTTTTTGACAAATGTAATGCCTACATGAGAATTTCTTGTATTTTGTAAGCTAATGAAACAGACAAATAAATGAAATGAGATAGTGCATCTCGCCTCATCCTCCACCTTCATTGTCGACGTATTTTTTCTTTATATTGACATCTTTCAGGATTAACTTCCTATTTCAATGTTATGTTGACACTAATATACTACTATAACTATCAATTATCATACAAAATGTTAAGATCACAAAGGTCCTTAAGTCTTTGAAATTTATTATAGTAAAGTTCAATAAACATCTCCTAGATCTACTCTCAATCACTCATTACTCCAGTCTATTAACTCCCTTTCCCTAAGAGAGGACGTAACCCTCTAACAGGGTGATAGCCATTCATGGCTTGCCACAAACACAAAACAAAACAAAACAAAACAAAACAAAAAAAAAACTTAGTGTTGAATTAAAACCCAAGTAACTCGGTAAAGTGGTAGTCATTTTGAGTTGTTTCAACGTTTTTTTGCTGTGTAGTGTTGGGTTACCTTTTTAACCAACTAACAACGGTTTAACATTAACCACATGTTGGGTTACATCCCGTAATGGTTAATGTGACCTTGATTTCTTAAGCCATTATTTCGTCATGTTTTAACTCAATCGTGGTCAATTTTACCTCATTGTTGGGTTATGTGCATTCCCTCCCTTCCCCAAGCTCGAACACAAACATTGTTAACCCTTTGGGGATCTCATGGTACAATTTGTACCATACGGGGTGTTTCATGGTACATTGCGTTATAACTCTCCTATTTGAGCTTTTTCGTCCGTTTTTTTTTTCAAGTCCAGAGGCATTGCAGAAGACATTACGGATAGTTTCACATCTTCCTATGTCGAGACATAGGAGGTGATGACGTCATAAGTCTAAAATTTATATTTTCGTGCAATACTTTTTTTGGGGGGGTTTATGTAAAGTATTTTTGGCGGGCTTATTTTTGCACGTAGAAGATTGAAATTTTGCACAAACATGCAGTCCACCGAGTAGTATTTACCAGATTTTTTCTTCAGATTTCTGCTTTAAAACAGGAGGGGATCCAGAGGGTCAAAAAGTTGAAAAAAGGGATATTTTTACCCCAAAATCCCGTTTTTCCTCATTTTCCCGCCTTAGATACATGATGGAGACAAGTGAATGGTACCGCCTGAAAGGCAGTTCTATTCTGAAGAGAATGATGTGCGACACATAGCCCTAGCGTAATAAGGGAAGTGTCAGGGAATTTTTATCAAAATATACTTCTATATAGGGGAATTTTGGACATTTTCGGTACTATTTTTGTGCTGGCTTATTTTTGCACCTAGAAGATTGAAATTGTGCACAAACATTCAGTCCACCGAGTAGTATTTACCAGATTTTTTCAGATTTCTGCGTTAAAACAGGGGGGCACAGAGGGGCTAAACGTTGAAAAAGGGAAATTTTTACCAAAAAATCCCTTTTACGGAATTTTCCCGCCTTAGATACATAATGGGGACATGTGAATGGTTTCGCCTGAAAGGCAGTTCTATTCTGAAGAGAATGATGGGCGAAACATGACCCTAGGGTAATTAGGGATGTCTCAGGGAATGTTTAAAAATTTCCCTCTGTATACGGGAATATGGGACATTGTCGGTATATTTTTTTTGGCGGGCTTACTTTTGCACCTGGAAAATTGGAATTGTGCATAAACATTCAACCCACCGAGTAGTATTTACCAGATTTTTTTTCAGATCTCAGCGTTAAAACAGGGGGGTCCAAGGGGGCTAAAAGTTGAAAAAAAGGATATTTAGACCCAAAAAATCCCGTTTTTCATCATTTTCCCGCCTTAGATACATGATGGAGACACGTGAGTCATACCGCCCGAAAGGCAGTTCTATTCTGAAGAGAATGATGGGCGAAACGTGACCCTATGGTAATTAGGGATTTCTCAGGAATTTTTTTACCTGAGTACATGGTGTTTTACGGTAATTTGGGGCATGGTGGGAATTCCTGATAGAACATCTCCCGCCCTTGGTATTCAAGATAGAAACTTGAAATTTGGCACACACATTCAGTATACGAAGTACTATTTATCAGATTTTTTTAGATGGCTACGTTCACAAATTGTCGCTCCAGGGGGGCCCAAAGTGCGAGAAAAAAATTTCCCTCCGAAAATTTCCATTTGACATCATTTTCCCCGCTTCTGGTATATGGTATGAGCATGCAAGTGGTATCATTTGAAAGCCAGCTCCATTCTAAAGAGAATGAGGTATGAACCATGATCCTAGGATAAATAGTGACGATGCAGTAGTTGCTTGACTGAAAGTCTAAAAAATAGCCCAAAAACCCCGGATCTCTTAAGGGTTAATGGAATTTACAGTTTATTAGGCCATATTGTACACCAATTTGGGTTAAACGTATTAACTGGTTATGCGCTTTCACACCAATTGGGCCATTGGGTTGGACTCCTACATTTAACTACATGTTGGGTTGAACTTATTTCAACCCAATTTAACGAAACGTTTTGACAGTATTTGGGTCGGAGCAGTTTTAGGTACCTGGTTGGATTTAAAAAAGCACTAATAGGGTCAATTTCAACCCAATCATTTTTTTAGTGAAGTATTAAATCGTGGGGCCAATGCTGTAGGTAAAAATTCCATATGTAGCATGAATAAATTGTTTTGCGTCAACTTTGATTTTTACATATTAATGATATTGAAATCCCACTATGTGTGCTATTCGCGATATCAATAGTATCTAGGTTCTATCCGTAAAAATGTTTTACAGAATAGTGGTTCGTCGTCTTTACATAATCCTAAAAATGAATAATAAATTTGTTACTTTTCCTAATGATCAAACTCTTTCCTCCTAAGTGCGGGACCACTCGAGCGCGGCTATTGGTGTGACTGCTTCACTGGTCCAACCCACGGAACTGTCATGCTATAGAGATTTGTAAATTATTCGTTGCAATAAGCCAACATCAACGATAGAAAATTACAATCTGAATTTTGTTTATTAATAACTTTATGATGTTGTTTATGCAACAGTATAATGCATTTGAATATATTCTTATTAACCTAATACAATTAACCTGCAAAGTATATAATGAATATTCTAGAACTGAGAAGTAGCAGTGTCTAAACTTGAGAATGATGTGTACAGTATGAGTGTTACCCAATCACGGAAGGGGGAAAACATTATGAGTTTACATGTTGTCTAACTTTAGATGTTGGTTCTGCAAGTCGGTCTTAGCTCTAAAATTTTAATTTGAATCCGAATTATGAAAGCCAAGGATGCAAAAGTTACACTGAGTTTTGAAGTGAATACATCATGATGATTGTGACCTGTGAACTTTTACCTCGATTCCGTGAGGGTAAACAAGATACTGAAGAGAAGGAGACAGGGAGAATGCAGGATTACCTTCCTTTTTCATCTCCTTTGATGCTGTGTTCCTTTGTTGGCAGTAACCATAGCAACATCTTTCTCTTCCTCTTTACCTTGACGATGGATTTAAGGAAATAAGTGATCCTCTTTCTTTTCTTTAGTGGTTCTTCATGCTCCTGTTTTAATGTTTCATGCCTCGATAACCGTTGTGATACTCCAGACGAAACATTTTGCAACAATAATACTTTCATCTTATGAATGGAAATTATTTTTCACACCATGACTCAATTTTCTAATTTTTCTTTTTAGCTTCTTACTAAAAAAAAAAGAATTTCTGTTTTGCTTGCTTGTTTACAATTATTAACTCGGATCTTAATGAATTTTTCTTTGAAATCGTTGTAGCAAGCTTGTACTTGTAGTTGTAACAAGCTTAACAGGTATTTTTTTTTACCAACTTACGTAATCAGTAAGAAATATGCATTTTTCTAAATACTATTTATAAGAAATTATCTGATTTGATTGACTTCCCCGTTATTTTAAAATTTCATTGTATTCTGTGCAATAGAGAAGACTTATTCAAAATCAGTACTCAATGGCCAACTGCAGACATCCAATTTTCATCCTGCTTGCACATTCCACGTAAAAGACATAAAGCTCGTCATGGTTACTGTTGATAAATTTTGTATTTTTAGAAATAAAATTTACTTCACTGCTTACATACATATATGAATTTAGTAATGACACGTTTAAACATAGACTCTTAACCAATATGTTAAAAATTACGGTAGGAAAAATTTCTCTGTTGTGAGGGCAAATTTAATGTTTAAAATAGTTTAGCAGATCATACGTTCTTGCGGCAAATTTTACGATTTTCTGACACATTTTACGTTATACACTTTCATTTTCCCCGTAAAACAATTTCTTCGGCTTTTTTTAATAAATAAAAAACTGATGTTCCTGGACACCTTTAAAATGATTTTTATAAATTAGTGCGAAAAATAAAATAATAAGAGGAACCAATTTTCACACACACTGTTAATAATGGAACTCAACGAAGTAATTTACATCCAAAAGAAAATGCAACAGGTTGTGTTTTTTTATGTTCTATCTAACCGGAATCCCAATCTTGTGTATAGGAATAATTAGGTTTTACATCTGATTCTTCGTCTGACAAAACTGTCTTTATCATTTATTACAGTTTCGATCGATTGTAATATACTGATGTTAGGAACAAAAGCTACTTTGAAGTAATAAAAGCAGAACTCCAAATGGCTGTTAAAAAGTGTCGTGTAATGACTTTTTGAACGTACAATTAACTTTTGTCCTTAGCCAACTGGATCCAATTTCCGTACATTTGTGCACCCCTTTGAAAATTTGGGAGGGGTACGTTAACCAACGCTTTAAATTTTGGAAATTGTCAAATTTAAAAATTTGGTATACTAGTTAGGACCATAATAAATATCACTATAAATTTGTGTGGTAATTTAATTCCTTTTCATGGTTAAAAATTACCAAAAATTAGTACGACCACGTGTTTGCCATGAGGTCGTTTATTGACCCAATTTATTCTCTTTGATGAAGTCACCTTATACGTATGATTCTATGGGTGTGTGTAGGGTCCATTTGTCTACTTCATGATTTGGATATTGCTCATAAGACATGGGAACATTGTGCACTCCTTTGAAAATTTGGGAAGGGTACCTAGGATCACCCCTTAAATTTCGGAATTGACGAAAAACAAGAATTGATAAATGTTCTTAAGACCCTAATATAAACCATTATACATTAGAGTGGTTCATCTCGTTCCCTTTCACGGGTATAAAATTGTCAAAAATTAGTACGACCATGTGTTTGCCACGAGTTCGGTTATTGACCTAATTTATCTTCTTAGATAAGACCTGACTACAACATATGATTATATGGTTAAGTACATGGTTAAGTCTTTTTTTTTTCATATAACTTAGTTATAGTGAAGCACTTCTCTTAAATTTTGGGAGTGGCACATCCCTTAAATGTGGGAATTGTGTTAAAAGAAAATTTGATAAATGTTCTAGTATGAATGTTGTGCTTAATGTTCAATAAGATACATTGTAATATAACCATATGGATTTTCATTGAACATGAATACCAGGAGAAGTACATTTGACTCATTCTTAAATTTTAAAATTTTTATATCATTCTCGAGGACTCTGGTAAATTTGGATGATCTAACTTGTATTCTTTCTTGCCAAAATTCAAATTTGAGTATGATGACATTTGAATCGTTGATTTGAGAAGCGTCATAAGTCAGCCATATGCCGAACATGAGTTTACATGTAGCTTTCATTCTTGAAGGGTTGTAATGTCAGAAGTCACGCTAATAGTTCGTGAAATATGGGCTGCAAGTGTCCCTGAGTTGAGAAACGTCACAAATCATTGACTTACAACATTATTGACTTATGACGTTTCTCAAATCAGCAATTCATTTAATCTTATCACTAAACCTTTGTGACATCATAGTCTAAGGTTATAGGTGTAAAACTTTTATAACTTGGATCCTGGTAGGTAATCACGAACATCGAATGATATGAAACAATACAAATGTCATACTTTGAACTTTAGTCACAACTCATAGTCTAAGATCACTGGTGGAAAGTTACCTTTAGCGAAATCTGATTGGTTGATTTTTACCTCTAGCTTTAAATTTTGGATTTGAAATCTGATCAGTAACCTATTGATATTAATTAACAATTTCGTACTTTGAATCATAGAACTGTAGTTATGACTCATAGTCTAAAGTAAAAATTTTAACACATGGTATCTGATAAATCAATTGATATGCAACAACACTTTGAACTTTAGTCATAATTCACTGTCTAAGGTCATTATTCTTGGTGCAATCTGATTAGTTGATTACTGAAAAGTTATTCTTGATGCAATCTAATTGAATGATTACTAGCTCATTATTCTTTTTGCAATCTCATTGGTTGATCACTGAAAGATTACTGTTATTGCAATCTGATTGGCTGATCACTTTCAAATATTTTTGGTTATAAATGTTTTATAAATGTTATGCTTAAATTTTTTCGATTACAGTTTAGGAAGTTTTAGTTTTAGAAAATCAGTTGATAAATTTTGGTTTAAATATTTAGTTTGAAAATTTGTTTGAAATTTTATTTCAAAATTTTGTTTAAAATTTTTAATTTGTAAATTTTTGTTTGAAATTATTTAGTTTGAAAATTTTCAGTTTGGAAAGTTTAGTTTAAAAATTTTTGTTTGAAATTATTAGTTTGAATTTTTTAAAGAATTTTTAGTTGAAAATTTTAGTTTGAAAATTTTGTTTCTAAATTTTTGTTTGACAATTTTGGTTTGATTTCTTAGATTCAAAACTTTCTTTTAAAATTGTTTAATTTGAAAATTTTGGTTGGAAATTTTTAGTTTGAAATTTTTTTGAAAATTTTTAGTTTGTAAATTCTTGCACTCATTAGAAAAGAACCGTTTCAAAAAGAATCGCAATTGTTTAGAACAAAAAATCTGACAACCCTGCTTGATCATGATACAATAGCACGTCTGAACAAGTTATGCACGTGAAATTATTTAGTCTAAAAATTTTTGGTGCTAAACTTTTCTTCAAAATTTTTGTTTTTATTTGAAATTTTTAGTTTCCAAATTTGTTTGAATTTTGTTTAGTCTGAAAATTTTTGTTTGAAATTATTAGTTTAAAAAAATGTTTAGTATTTTTAGTTTGAAATTTTTTAGTTTTTATTTTTTTATACTTTATTTCTTTTGTTTAAAATTAATTGGTTTGAACGTGTTTGTTTAATTTTTGTAAGTTTAAAAGCTTTTCTACGCATTAAAAATTTTAATTCATCATCATGATGCATTGGTACGTGTCATTACATGTTCATGTAATGTTAACAGAGTTATATTACATATGTTTATAACTGATATCTTTGGATTGTACTTGAAATGGAAAACACAGATCAATTAAAATGATTTTATTTACATACACATATACACTGCAGTCGTTAACCACACACACATATTCATGCCAGATAAAGGATCTGGATACTGTAGATACAATTTTTTTTTGCACTTCTTGCATCAGTTTGTCCTTAGCGTATAGTTTTAATTCGAATTGCAGTCTTCTGAGGCCTTAGTAACGCTAATAGGTGGGGAAATGAATGTCTATATTGTCACAAATAAACTGTTTATCAGTACAGGTATGTATCCACGATCGGTGCTGACAAGCTTCACATAATCTATATACGTGTTGTGAAAGTAGATAACACAATTCGTAAAATAGTACTTTTTAAGAAATACAGTTGTTTCGTAGCACATTCAACTGAATGTTTCACACACTGGAATGCGTTTAAGAATTTGGTCCATACTGTACATAGCACCACTTCATAATTTGAACCTAACGATATGACAATTGTCACATTTAGCTCATCATGAAAATAATCATTCATTTGATCGATTAGTGTACGTAATATTTCTCATTCTTCAAAGTTCAATTGCATACCAAACTGTTCTGCTTTGCCCAATGGAATGACAGGCTCAAACGATATAGTACTGATACCAATCATGATATGTTTTGTTTTAAATATATTGGTGGGATAATAGCTGGTAAACAAAATTCTTTATAGTTAGCAATACACATTTTTCCAACCACAATGCTCCTCCTCGAATGAATTCATCACAAATCATACGAGGTGAGGTGAGTTTGAGTTTAATGTCCTAGTTCAGCATCGAGGCTATATGAGACGTGGACCTACTGATTAACGTGAAATCCGAACCACATGACACAAATCCTAGGATTATTGTTGATGACATGCTGACACGTCATTAGAATGGAATTTGTTAACGTAAGAATACTAAAACAAATCCACTAAACATAAGGATCCGATTGTGTACTAAATTGAAATTGATGACCCCGTCCAACGAATCATTTGTAGAATAAGTATACAGATCCGGTATTTAAGAAACGTAATAGTTCTTGCTTTGTAGACTCCATGGGTAAATATCTTGCTGGTAAAATAATATTTTTATCATTTTATAATTAGCTTGCTGACCTATTGATTACTAGGGCCGCGATGACTTAGTAGTAGAGCGTTCACCTGTACTGCGTGAGGTCTCTGGTTCAATTGCAGCTCGCACCAAGTAAGTGTTGTGGTGAACAAACATCATATGCGTGGGTTTTCTTGGGGTTTTCCCATTTCCACTTAGTTTTTTTCATTCCACCAATACTTTCTTCATTACAGCTAATCTTCTCCGCCCGCCTCCTTTAGCGGCAGCTACTTTCACTTATACATTGGTTAGTACGGTCTGTACACAAGGGCGCCCATGTTGTGGTTTCCAAGGGGGGAGCAAATATAAGCGAGGTTTCAAATATAGTTTCAAATATTGCTATAACTAATGTAAAAATTCTATTGGGCTTTCGATATTCCCAAGTACGATTTCCTCTTAGGGGGGGGGGGAGCGCCACCCCTTGCTTCCCTGATAGGCACCCTTATCTGTACAGTATAATTATCCTCTTTTACTGAAAACGATACTGACATTAATACATACAAGATAACAACTACCTGTAATCCCTAGCACAAAATGATAAATTTCAACATTACTTGCTCTCTCGTATAAGAAGGAAAAGATCGTTCCTGATTTACTGAAAAGCCAATTAAAAATTCGTTTTCGTATTTGGGTAAAATGTTAAATTACTGAGATGTTTAATTTACTCGTGGAGTTGACTTGTTTACTTTTAATTCATACTTAATTTGTTCGTTAATTCATTTTACATGAAGTTTTGGGAAATAAAAGTAACATTCATTCTGAAAAAAAAAAAAAAATAGCGTTCTCATTTTCCTTTAGTTTAGCTGATAAAATTGAACTTTCCATACAATAAGAAATATTGACTGCGGGTTAATAAGCATACCCTACACGTTCAATAATTGAAAATACCTAGGTATATTGTCTCAATATTATTGACAATCCAGCACAACTGGTCACTTTTTTGATACTAACTCGACACTGTCAATATTCTCTCTTCAATACGAGCGGTGCTTAGTATCAAAATGGACCAAAATTATTGATAAAACGTAATCACAATAATTATTTTTAAAATTTTTTTAGTAACATAAAATACACAAAGTTCAGCTACAAACTACAATTAATATTATGGTTCGCTTAAGAAATAAAAACAAAACAAAAAAATAGATAATTATTATTTTAATTGTTGTCTGGTTTTGCAGTCAATCCCATAGTTGTAATGAGCATGCGAATTGACGGGGAATGCCAAGGGAAGATTTTCCCTTGGCAAACATTAATCCCCCTACAGAAAAGAATAATTTTCCCCCTTTAGAATTTTTTCGAATGGGTATGATTAACATAGGAACAGGAAAAAAAGCTTTTATTAGCCAAACTTAAAAAGAAAAATACTTTACGTATTAGACTTTTAAAATAATTTGTGAAACATCTCGCTTTTCGACCTTTTTATAGTTGTTAGAATTACAGAATTAGAAACTACTATATTTCAGGGCTATAGGTATCAGTGACCATTTTAGTCCGTCACGTATGAGGGTTGACATCCCGCGGCGATTATGCTATCCGGGGAAGTGGAGTGGAAGGAAGCGATCTATGACGTTTACTGTATGTTAGATACCATTCCAGCATTTGCTTGGTATGATGAAGAAATCTCAGGTAAAATCTCACTCAGAATGCCTGGTCTGAAAAGGCTTTTACACCTTTCCAACCGAGAGTCCCCACCGGGAATCCAATCCGGGACTGCTCGCACCAAAGGCGAGAGCGCTAGCGACTACATTACGCAAGGTCACGCAAGGTCACATTGTAATTGTTAGAATCACACACTTTTGTTTCTTGAAATATTTATCTATCCATATCAGAGACACTCTTAAAAGGCAAGCTAAAGGGGCTCGAAGGGGGTGAAAAGTCACCAAATGTTTAGCTTTGCAATTCCTGAAAGGAAATTCTTGTACCGTATGTCATGTCAGTGTCACGTTCATCAAGGTGATGAACTAGTTTCACCTAGAAACATCTATATGCCGAAGAGAATAATACGAAGAGAATAATAATAATAATGATGCAATGGAAATATTTCATATTAGACAAAGAGATGACTGGGTGAGTATATGAGTGAAATTTGTGCCCCAAGGGACAAATATTGCATTCCCACACATTTGTGGCAGTATTTTTTTTTTTTTTTTTTTTTACAGCTCTATGAACTCTATTAACTGTTGCTTCTCATCGCAATCACTGTTATTTTCGCCACCTTCTCATTAAAAGCATCTTCCTTGGCGGCACCAGACATGTTCATAGCGAAAACAAGAATCAACTGAAAGGAAACACCACCAGTACCCAGCGGTATTGACAATAATATTGACGTACATATTTAATACTTACTTCAATATTATTTTCAATATTCACCACTAAATCATAGTATTGTTGGTTGGATTTCAGGATTTCTAAGTAAATTGTCTTCAATATCGCTCGTCAATCCATCAATATCGTGGTGCTACTTTCAATAATATTGACAATATTTCTAAATATTG
Source organism: Thermobia domestica (assembly GCF_964235325.1). Classification (NCBI taxonomy): domain Eukaryota; kingdom Metazoa; phylum Arthropoda; class Insecta; order Zygentoma; family Lepismatidae; genus Thermobia; species Thermobia domestica. Next base: position 104,078,313 of record NC_137465.1, on the reverse strand, counting down.
CCAATAATCAGGGCCGGATTTAGCATTTTGGCGCCCATAGGCCCAATAATTTTTTCCGCCCCTAGTCTGGTTAAAGTTACTTTCCTAAAATCCTTTATTAAAAAATTATATCAGGCCTGTATGTTAATTGCTTAAACACCACTCCACGATGCAATTTTATCATTGCAAGTTTTTTGAGGAATTTACTTGGTTCTGGGCTTAACAAAATACCGTTAATGTAACCTTTATTTTACGGCTTGTCAGCCAGAATAGTAAATCCGTTCTTTCCCGCGTGTCACTGTACTGACACAGGCGAAAGGTCTACTTTGACCCGCGAGCACACCGGTTGAGAACCAACGTTTTTGGTTCCTTTCACTATGGACTATCTCTTCATACAATAAGGCACATCATTTAAAAAAAAAAAAATATGTGTGCTCGCGGGTCAAAGTAAACCTTTCGCCTGTGTCAGTACAGTGACACGCGGGAAAGAACGGATTTACTATTCTGGCAACAAAAGATTGGTGAACTTTACCAACAATTATTTGTTCCAATGAACTTCAAAATCAGAATGCTTTATTAGCCTGATTTCTTAAAATCAATTCAAAAAATATGTTGTTATGGCTATTTATTTTTATTTCTAGATATTTTTTATTTTTTTTCTCTCGGCCGTGCGCCCCCTGGGAGCTTGCGCCCATAGGCCCTGGCCTACCGGGCCTATTGGGAAATCCGGCCCTGCCAATAATATTGTAAGTGTAGGATATACTTATATCAATATCAATAATATTTATTTCAATTTCTCAATTCTTGTCATAGTAGGAAATTTTCTCTTGTAATTTCTCTGTAGTTGAATTTCATTGTTTTTGACCGCCATTTTAACCGTAACGGGGATTAGGCAAAACGGGAACCCCTTGTTTCGCTTAAAATGGCAGCGGCAAATCTTATTTATCTTTCATAATTTTATAGCTTTCGTTTGTTACTAATAAAGTATTGATAGTTTTTATCCTGCCCAAACAGATCGTTTATTTATTTATATGTTGTGTAAGTTTAAAAAGAAATACATTGTTAAGTAGCAGATTATACGCATTTTCTTCCAACAGATTTACATAAGCCTAACAGTGACGCACTAGGTAGGCTAAACTAGCAAAATGAATTACATCACGTGAAATGAAATAATGATTAAAAGTTTATTATTATTATTATTATTATTATTATTATTATTATTATTATTATTATTATTATTATTATTATTATTATTATTATTATTATTATCGTGAGAAAGGCAGGGATAGAGGATTTTAAGTTAGTTTACTGATTCATGTGAACGGATAATCAAACTGGTGTGTAAATGCTGTTCTTTTGGTACGGTGAACATGGATATGAATATCACAATGTTAAAGAAAATGGAAAGAATATGATTATCACACGAAAGTATGAGAAGGACGAAGGACAAGTAAAGAAAACAGAAAAAGCGAGAAGGAAAATAAAGCAAAAAACCAGAAGATTCGTAACCTAGAGAAAAGACAACCTGAATAAAAAACGCGATCGTCTCTTGTTCTCGCCATTTCAATGGTTTATAGAAATTGTAACAAAATAGATACAGGGAAGGTTAGCCACACACACACACACACACACACACACACACACACATATATATATATATATATATATATATATATATATATATATATATATATATATATATATATATATATATATATATATATATATATACTTCCCACCTCCCCTTGTTCTCAGGATCTCTTCTGCTGATCTTACTAATCTACCATAGGGGAAAGAGAGAGGGAGAAGGGTATATCTTGTTTTTCAACTCCCTCCAACAAGAGAAAGAGCCTATACAAGTTCACATTCTCACAGGCCTTTTATAATGGGTTCGAAAGGTGATTCTTTCGATCCCATTATAGGGATGTGATTCTTGTAAAATAGTTTTCCTTGGGCGCAACTACACAACAGCAGATAATAGTACAGATAGGAAACACTGAAAAATAAAGATGGATCATTTGGCACAATGTGTCTATGTTGGAAGATACTCAGTCTTCATGGTTCAGAAATTAATGTTGTTATCTCTCAATTTGGCAATGAGGAGTCAAATAGTTTCGAATAACCTCATTCTCTGTGTGAGTGAGATCAATAATGGAAAAGGGATGAGAGCTCCTTCGTGGCTAAGCGGTTAGCGTACGCGAATTTGGCGCGGGAGACCCGGGTTCGATTCCCGGCGGGAGCTCATGTGGTTCGGATTCCACGTTAATCGGTAGGTCCTGTCTCATATAGCCTCGCTGCTGAAAGGGACGTTAAACTCAAAATCAACTCAACTCAGAAGCGATGAGCTAATCTTTAATTCAAGTGAATACTCAAACATTTACCTGGTACAAACTATAGGTAGAGAATCGCAATGTAGAGCTATATGGAAAAAAAAGTCGAGAATCCTGTAAACCTGTAGTACGCGAGTCATTGGTTGGTAGTATGCACTACTTTTGTAAAGTTGTGGGAATGACAGCCTAGAAACTTTTCCTACACTTTCTTTCATATGGTAAAACGAAAAGGTTTAATGTTGAATCTGATTTAAGACTTAAGCCAATTGAAACTAGACATTAAGAAGCTGTGTTTAGCTAAACAAGCATGGCCTTTATACTGAAGAAAGAATGTAAATTCTGTAATGATTCTTTTCCACACTCATTGCTTATCGTGGCTATAAGTATATTTCAAACCTGAAGAACCATATTCAGAACTATTTATGTTCAGTTAACGGTATTTTAATTTTTAAATATTCGCATATTTTAATAAATAACCTATTGAATAGATTTATAAAAAATTGTTGATTTTTAGGTTGATATATTTTAAAAATTAAAATTCGGTTACTTAGTTACTAAATAAGTGAATAAAGTACGGGGTTATTATAAATGATTGGAGCGATTTCACAGCGATTTCTATAATAACTGTATTACTGTATATATTGCGATATATTTTCACACACATGGAAAAACTAAAGAAGTTTTTGTTAACAATTACAAATATTCTATATATGCCCCCTTAATGATTCGACAGATATTAAGGCGAAAATCAAGTCCTTCCTACACTCGGCGCAGTATGTCCCTATCAATGAGTTCAAAAGTGTTGTTGATACGGGCTCCCAGTTCTGGCATTTTTGCTGGTAAAGGAGGTGTGAACACTGAATCTTTCACATAACCCCCTCACACACACACACACAAAAGGTCTATGCATGGCATTGGGTCAGGAAAGCGTGGAGGCCATGACATGAAATGCTTTCTCGGCGCCTGTCGCCATCTTGCCTTACTGTTCAGTGCTGCGCTCTCGTGGGAGAAATCTGAAGTACACCTGCAACAACAGCAACAACAACAACAACAACAACAACAACAACAACAACAACTTTTTGAGTTATTCTATGTTACTGTTGAGTTTTGTTACAATATCTCAATTACTAGAGCTACAGTGAATGTATGAAATCGCTTCAATCATTTATAATAACCCTGTATTTTACCTCTGGCATAAAGTAATCTTGACAACTAGTACATTAATACTCTCTTCTGTGTATTAAATAAGGCGGTTCGTCAGTAGAAAACATTGTGAACTCCTGCAGTGTAAATGATGTTCTATATAGGAAACATCTTTTTTGGTTATACGAAGTGTGTTCGAAAAGTATCGAATCTTTGGTTGGCAAAAATAGGCCTACATTTATTGATTTGGAAATTCGAAACACTAATTCCCTTCAAAGTAGTCTCCTTGGTAATGTACATACTTTTCCCAGCGCTTCCGCTATTGTTGGAATCACTTCTGGAATGCAGTTTTTGGAATGGTGAGCAACCGTCTCGTCACATTTCATATGATGTCTTGATTCAAATTGGGTCTCTTTTAGTAGCATTTTCAGCTTGGGAAATAACCAAAAGTCACACGGAGCCACGTCGGGTGAGTATGGAGCCTGACGACACACAGGAATGTTGTAATTGGCGATGAATGTCTGAATCAAATTTCGCGGACACTCTCCTCATGCCCAAATTCTCGGTTTCCGCTGGAAAAAGTAAAGTTCGATACTTTTTGAACCCTCGTATTTCCAAAGCTATAATGAACAAGATACAAAAAAATGATTTATGCCATATATTAGATTTATTAATACTCCGTCAGCAGTAACCCGTTCATCTGTGAGTGTCATGGTGTGAAAGTGGTGCGGTAAAGTGGCCGACCTGACTGACTTCCAAAGAGGCATAATCGTTGGTGCCCGTCTGGTTGGAGCTTCAGTGGCAACAGTGGCGAACATTGTGGGGGTATCGAAAGGCACTGTGTCCAATGTCACGAGGGCATACACAATTCATGGGCAAACGACGTCTGCAAAGCACAACAGTGTTCGAAAGACAATCCTGTCAGATAGGGACCGGAGGGCATTAAAACGGACTGTAGCAGCTAAAAAGAAGCCCACTGCAATGAAAATTACGTCTGAACTCAATTCCGTCATACAGAACCCAGTTTCATCGAAAATAGTGCGACGGGAACTTCATAAAATGAAAATTCATGGCAGGGCCGCTATCGTCAAATCTCTGATTACAGCACTAAATGCGAATAGGTGTATCCAGTGGTGCAGGGACCACAAGGCGTGGACTCATGAGCAGTTGAAACACGTAATGTGGTCCGATGAATCCACCTTCACCTTGTTTCCAACAACCGGTCGTGTTTACGTATGGAGAACACCGTCGCAGGCATATGATACAGACTGTCTGCTCCCAAGTGTAAAGCATGGGGGTGGTGGTTCTGTTACAGTATGGGCAGTGATATCGTGGTTTTCCGCAGATCTCATCATAGCCCTGCATGGAATGATGAATGCTAAGGCGTATGAGGCCATTTTGGGGGACGAGATTCTACCTATGTCCTAAATATTGTTCCGTGATGGTGATGGCGTCTACCAAGATGATTTGACACCCTGTCAGGCTGCAAAAATGTTGAATTCATGGTTTGAGGAGCATGACCAGGAGCTATCACACCTCCCCTATGTCCCACAATAACCAGATCTGAACATCATTGAGCCATTGTGGTCTGAGTTAGAAAGGCGTGTTCGGTTTCATTACCCTCTACCAGCATCCCTTAAGGAACTGGAGCATGTTTTGGAGGAACAATGGTACAAAATTCCACACACCACGATTCAGGAACTGTATACGTCCATTCCATGTCGGATCCAAGCTGTTTTGGACGCAAAGGAGGCCCCACACCATACTAGGTATAATTTCCACACTTCTGCAAACGTTTTGATTTTTGTCCAACCCCTGTATATTGTTTCTTAGATTTGAAGGAACATGTATCTAGTTGCACACCAAAACCCACGAAATCGTGGGTTAACTAAAGATAGGCAGATACTTTCCTTCATAACCAGTCACAATACGAGTTACCGCTCTATACACATCGATTGAATATTGGCTTCCGAAGAATATTGGCTTTCTTCATAGTTAGATAACTCAATTTTCACAATTTCGGAGATACATCTGTTTACACACTAACCCATAATTGAATTTTTACATCTTAAATTTTGAAGCTAACTCCATTTTCAGACAAATATATATATATATATATATATATATATATATATATATATATATATATATATATATATATATATATATATATATATATATATATATATATATATATATAATCATGTTCGATTACATTTTGAAATTTTTGTATCTTGTAAGGTTCGATATTTCTCTTTTGGATGGTCCCTTCTTTTCATTTTTGAGAAAATAGGAACGCTTCCTATGAAACAAATTAATAGAAAAAATCTATAGTTCCTTCAGTCATTATAAACTGAATTCATTTAGATTCTGAGAATGTGTTGTTTTGAAGTTGATATGCCTATAATAATGGTTTACTGGATGACTCATATGCACTAAGATGGTTTATATCCTTTTATATTTCCCCCATACATGAATATATATGGAGCTTAACGAGCATTCTTCCCTCACCTGGGTTACAATTCAGTTCAGGTTTTATGAGACTAAATGACAAAATAATTTGTAGAGATAGGAGAGATGCTTTATTAGAAAATGAGGCATCTCATATACATTAACGGAAAAGCATCTTCAAGGGTCCTTGCTGAAGGGGATAAAATACTCGAGACAACGAAACAAAACGGTTTCAGGGTGTCTAACTCATCCCTCTTCCTTCCCATACTCTTGGCTCCATTCTTTTCTTGTACCAGTTTCTTCTGTTACAGACAGGGAGAGAGATGAACAAGAAATAATAATAATAAAAAAAAACAAGATGGCAGAGGTGACAGAAGGACTAAAATAGTCCTGTGGAAGAATCGTTTGGTAGTGCAGAGAAGGGATTCATTTGGTCGGAGCATCCGGTTCCATGAGAAACTCTCTGCAGCCATAGAATGTGATGCATGTCGGACGGTAACTGCTAGAAGGAGGCAGCCAGAGCGTTGAAAGGAAAACCCACTTCATCTGAATAGTGGTTGGTAAATGATAATAACTTCGTATTCATCCGACCTCTCCCTTCTTTCTCCCTTCGTCATTTCTACTGTTTACTGGCTGCTGACCCCTTGAGAAACAATATTAGAGCTAGAACTTGTTTTTTAAAGTAGCTATATTAACGATTTTCCTGCCATAAAATTTCTTTGAGTGTATGCTACTTTGGCATATCGCGAACCAAATCAGTGATAGCAGAAGTTGTCGTAAGAGTTTCAGATGCGTATGAATATCACAAAAATCTTTAGGAAGATGAATATCTTAGTTCATTTAACATATAGAAACACCAAGGTCTAGTCTTTCTAACATATTTCCTTTCTACTTCGAAAGCAAAGTATTCAAAAGTGTATATATATATATATATATATATATATATATATATATATATATATATATATATATATATATATATATATATATATATAGAGAGAGAGAGAGAGAGAGAGAGAGAGAGAGAGAGAGAGGAAAGAAATGTTGGTACCTATGTTCAAGAAAGCTACCGCTATTATTCGTTTCTAAGATGAACTAATCTGGAAAACCTCTATCAGAATTAATTCACTCAATAGATCTCGAAGTCAGTCAGTGTTCTGTAGAAATTCTTACGTATACAGAGCAGTGTTTCTTCCAGACATGTGTTTTTTGGGGCACTACCCCCCGGAGCTCTAAGAGTGCCCCCCGGAGAAGACCCGGAATACTAACAAGGAAATGGTCCCAACCCCACACGTCCGAATTGGACGAAATTTCGTACAGATAGTAACTTGATGTCGGTGAATAACGTGGGAATAGTCATTCGATTCGCTTTTGCGTACTTTACGAGATATACAGGGTGATGCAAAACAGAATGCAACATAAGACAACTATGTAATTCGAGTCCGAATTGGACGAAATTTCGTACAGATGCTAACTTGAGGTCGGTGAATAACGTGGGAATAATCGTTCGATTCGCTTTTGCGTGCTTTACGAGATATATAGGGAGATGCGAAACATAATGCAATATAAGACAAATGTGTAATCCAAGTCCAGCAAGAAATTGTAACCAGGGATGTTGATCCTCCGTCTATCATCCGTTATGACTTGTGACTGTCGGCGGAGATTAAGGTTTCATTAGTGCATCACGTGATCGGCGTGTACTTGTCCAACGGTGATTTCGAATGCATTTGGATTAGCCTGTCGTATGAATCTGCTGTTTGTGGGTAAGAGAGAGACTTGCTATATTTGAATCGTGTATGCAGAATGACAGTCTGGCATGCACAGCAAGCGACATTGACAAGCAAGGCGCGGCCTGCCGCATGCAAATATGTGGGTTGGGCTGTTTCTTTTGCCAAACTTTGTCTATTACTGTTTACTTTACAGTCGCTGGAACTCAGTTTCCGTTCTAATGTTGACCTTCCCAGGTGCTACTGCAATTGGTAAACGATGTGACTTCACGGACATGTATCCTCAAAGACTCGTATTTCTTTCCAGGATCTCAACATCGAACAGTGATTCTTCTTTCATTTTCATGTGGAACCCCTTTACTCAACGGGAGATTTTCCTGCGACGTCACTGCGTTCCTCATTATCGTCATGAAATTCCGTATATTCATTTTGGTATCCATGTGTAGGCTTTCATCGTTCTATCCGGTGAATTACAGAATGCTTCTAAGTTATTTTACTTTTGCATCACCCTGTATATCTAACAAAGCATTCCAAAGCTAATCTAGTGACTATTCGCACGTTATTCACTGACCTCAAATCAGTATCTATACGAAATTTCGTCTAATTCGGACTCGGATTACATAGTTGTTTTATGTTGAATTCTGTTTTGCATCACCCTGTATATCTCGTAAAGTACGCAAAAGCAAATCGAATGACTATTCCCACGTTATTTACCGACCTCAAATTAGTAACTATACGAAATTTCGTCTAATTCAGACTCGGAGTACATAGTTGTCTTATGTTGCATTCTGTTGTGCATCACCCAGTATATCTCGTATAGTATGCAAAAGCGAATTGAATAACTATTCCTATGTTATTCACCGATCTCAAATTAGCATCTATACTAAATTTCGTCCAATTCGTACGTGTGGGGTTAGGACCATTTCCTTGTAAGTGTGCCTCCCCGGAACATTGTTTCTGAAAGAAACATTGATTCAGAGATGTGATATTTGCTACCTATGAGACATAACCGTGACTGGTAATCTACGTAATGGTCAGCTAAATGAATTAACAGGAAGCGAGCTTTGGTCTAAAAACCTAAAAATGATGATGTTGGGAAGACATCTCATAGCCCTCCATACAGTGGCGGCTGTTCAACTTTAAAAGTGGGGGGGCAAGACATGATCTGAATATTTCTTTATAACTGTTAGTTTTCCTGGTTGTTTCTAAAACTTTGACGAAAGGTTGTATAACTAATAGGATACTATCTTTTTTAGTTAAAATATCGTATATCGTATTTCATATTTTATTAAATAAGTTGACAAGAGCAACGCAAGTAGGTACTAGCCCTTTGTACTGTTAAACAAAGTGAAAGAAGTGATTTGATTTCTTGCTCATGAACACCTTAAAATTCTGTCTGGAAAATTGTGTGATCAGATTCTTTAATAACAAATTTGCAAAACTAATAAGTAGAAAAGATAATAGTAATCATAGTAATGAATAAATGAAACTTGTTTTGTAGAAGTTATATTGAAACTGGGGATTAATGAACAACTCATATTTTTAATTCCAGACATGTTATTACTCTTAGAAAATGAAAGACAGTAAATACTACAACCCTATGCTATGACATTTAAAGAAATATTTGCTTTTGCAACTCCCCGAAACATGTTCGTTGCCATTGGGTGCAGTTTTCACTTTCTTGAAACACACCAAAACACAATAGTTTGAGTCACTCCACACCCCAGTTATACGAAATAATCCTAAAACCTAGAATTATGTTGAATTCACTAAATTTAATTGTATATACACTCGTACACCCCTAAACACACCACTTCACTCGTGTATTACACTACATAACAATGGAAAAGGTAGAGGTTGTTTCCTATTACGCTCTTTATAATCAACATTCGTTACTTTAGAAAGAAAAGACATTTTATGATCTAAATTTTTGTGCAATTAAAGAATAACTTTTGAAATACTTTTTTTTTTTTTTTTCGAACTGCTTTTGCGAATTAGTTTCAAACACCTAACATATCGAGCCCTTGTAAGAAGTGAAAGTATGCTAGAATTGTTGTGCTCCAATAGGTTGATTTTTGGGTTATTTTATGTGGCAATTAAAATGCAATTCCTATAGTTTCCTTTACTCCACGGGAAGACAACCAATACGTACTGTAGTGCTATTCACGCAACGGCAAATACTATATGGTACCATTTTTTCTATGAAGCAGTAATACATAAAATAATTTACATTTTCAATTGAAACTATATACATTAATGGGTTACTTAAAAAAGTGCGGGGGCAACTGTCCCCCTTTGCCCTCCCTAATCGCCGCCCATGCCTCCATAGCCCTCCTTTTTGAAGACGCGGAATTTTAGTGAAGTCAAGGCAATGAGAATAGTGTTTACTACTTTACTTTGATTAATTTGAGTGTCTTTTTTCCTTTATTTTATTAAGTTTCAAGACAGTTAATATTACAAGGATTGTGAGTGGGGGCTAACCATAGAACTGGCTGAGGGTGAAGGATAGAACTGAATAAAACTCAGGATGATGTATTATTAGAATGCAATTTAAGGAAAAGTAATAATTATCCGATGTCATAGAATAATACATATTCCTAAAGGAAAAGCAGCTTTATGGATAAATATTCATCGTACGAATAACTTATCTTTCTACAGACTTCAAGTTTTCTTCCAGTTGTTCATCCCACTCATGCATTTGTCCGTACAAAATTGGAAATCGCACTGAAATCTGTCCAGATGAAGTACAATAAATACGTAATAAATTACATTTTGTACTTTTAGTGTAGTAAACTTACATGTGTAATGTATTAGAATGAAAGTTGCAATTAAATACATCATTTGATAGCTCTAGAAGATTAGTGTACTGTGTAAAGACAATGCATTCAAAATTATTATTATATCACCCTCTTTACTTCTTGCATAGATATTATATGAGCAGCTCGGGCGAAAATAATAGTATGTCTCGGTACGGACAGGGGAGTACCGAGACGTAAAAATAATCCAAAATGACCGATATTAGTGTGAAATCCATAGATTTCGCGGTCGCTGAGATGAATGGTGATATACCCACAGGCTTTGACTTCCAAATACAGTCCCCATGGGAAGAATAGGTATTTCAGCTAGTCTAATATAAATAAAATAAAGAATCTGTATGTCTGTGTGTCTGTCTGTCTGGCTATGTGCGGCCTGGGGACCAGACAAGTGCAACGAAAGTTACCAAATTTGGGTTGCGAGTTTCTTGGTCCAGGCCCCAGAACAAGACGAATCGTTTTTTTTTAATTTCCAACCAGGGGGTCTCAGGAAGGGCGTTTACCGGGACTCGGGACATGTAAAAATAGTAGAAAATGACCGATATTAGACTACTGCCGAATTAATAGTTTTCGCGGCCGCTGAGATCAGCTATGGTGACACTTCCATTAGCGATGACTGAAATTCAGCTATCATTGTCTGCGGGCCGGGGGTCACCTGCAGTGGGGAGGGGGTTACCAAGACATTTAAAAATAATCCAAAATGACCGATGTTAGTTTCAAATCCATAGTTTGTGTGGTCGCTGAGATCTTCTCACAGGCTTTGACTTCCAAATACAGCCCCATGCGAAGAATTGGTATTTCAGTTAGTATTGACTCCCCCATCTGCGGTTGGGAATGAAACTCTTGTTATAATAATAATAATAATAATAATAATAATAATAATAATAATAATAATAATAATAATAATAATAATAATAATAATAATAATAATAATAATAATAATAATAATAATAATAATAATATTAATAATAATAATAATAATAATAATAATAATAATAATAATTATTATTATTATTATTATTATTATTATTATTATTATTATTATTATTATTATTTAAAACATTTTTTTTACGTTTTAGTACCATTTGTTTTTATTTCGTTTATTACTTGTAAAAGAAAAGCGTGTTTTATAAATTATATTATTTAGTTTTAGTCATAATTAAATATATTTTTATCGTTGTAGAATTTTTTACCTTCTTGCCGAGACTCGGTTTCTTTCTACACTACAGACTATCTATAAAAGAGATCCAAAATTACACAAAAAGGGATCTTTTGTTTTTTCGGTGGAGTAAACTGAAGAAATGGGACTAAGAAAGCATTAGGCGCCCTAAGCAGTATGCTATAACCTATTATAATCAATCATGCTAAATGTTTTTATGGTCTTAAATCCGTTTCTTCAATGTATCGATTATTTTTACGTGACGATGAGAGGTAAATGTAGATTTAAACGGGATTGAGAGTGCAACTATTGATCTCAACAACCCCGAAAACTATTGATAGGACACGAATATTGGTCGTTTTTCATTTACTTTTATGCCACCCCTTCCCACTCTTCGCCTCTCTTCCCATCTCCAACCTCACCCTTAATTCCAATAACGAAATAAAAACCTACCAAGAATCATAAAATATGATGGATCTTTTTATGAGGAGTTGGCCGTCAAACATTTTTATTTTTAATTTTTATTTATATAGAAAGTATTCCTCCTATCCTTAAAACAAAAATGTTCAAAAACACTGGGGCACGTGCCCTTTATTTTCAATTAGTATTTATATATCGAGTTTAGTTTTTCTAACTTGATTGGGTCGTGGGATACTAAATTTTTCGTATTAATTATGGCTTTCCATTCCCCCATTAGGACATACCGGTACATTTTAATCAAAATATCATCAAAAAACTAGGTTCAAGATAGGTACTATGTTATAAAATTTATTTTAAACTGTCAACCGTGTTTCTGCTATGAAATCGCAAACAACAGGCAACATCTCTTTCAGCGGGAAGAAAGAAATTATTAAAAATGCCCCTTTCTACCCTTAAAACAGGAATTCTCACGTTGGAATACGGGTCCGCTTATTTTAAATGAGGAGTATACACATACACACCACGTTTCATCTCCCTAACTTGACAAGATCGTGAAAAGCTTTAGGCAATAGAGGGTTTCCATGTGAAATTTTCCAGTTGGCCCCTGGGGCCCTATGATGGGACCCCTGGGGGCACTTGTTGTTTAGAGAATTTTAAGAGGCCCCTGGCATGGGTACATTCTTACGTAATTAGATTTGTCACATTTTTGTCATTTCGGAAATATTTCAAGTCGCAAAGTTAGGTGAGACACGCTGTACATATATATATATATATATATATATATATATATATATATATATATATATATATATATATATATATATATTTTGACCCTCGCTTTCCCCTTTAGGATACACATTTTAATAAAAGTAATATGATAAAAACCCATGTAACTATCCATCACGACTCTGAAACTCATTAAACGAATAATTAACACTTCTGACCAGAGTATATCCACTTATTTATTAAAACTAAAATACAGTGTAACGGTTTCGACAACTTAACGTTATGTTCATCAGAGTGTCTGATGAAGATAACGTTAATTTGTCGAAACTGTTACACTGTATTTTAGTTTTAATAAATAAGTGGATATACTCTGATCAGAAGTATTAAGTTTTCCATAAAAACCCAATTCGAAATAGATAATAATAATATGCAAAATTTCATCTCAAATGGTTCAACCATTTTTTCGTGATCCGATCACAAACAAGATCCTTTTCATATAGCCTAGCCTTTGGCTAGCTGGGGGCTCCGTCCCCAGACTCTCGAGTTTGCTCGGCCTCGCATTTCTTATCTATCACCCTTTGCATCAACAGTGAATTTCGTGAACTTGCTCTTCATATTTCCTGAATCTGCCCATCCGGGGGTATCGCCCCCACACACTGTCTTTGCTCGGCCTCCGGCCTCGCATCTCTTAAACCCATAATTCTATCGTTTCTTTTCTTATTTCAACTATCTAAACAATAAGATTTTGTATTCCAAGAAAACGCCCATTTAAATAGCCTGGAGATTTCTTCATCCCCCTTTAGACCCCTAAAAAATTAAAAATATTCACTTTTGGCAATTTTCCTATCAGCTAGTCCTGGAATACTACAATCATGCCAAATTTCATCATTCTAATCATGCCGGAAGTGCCTAAACATTTTGGGGTGAAGAAAACGTCCCATATAAATCACATGGGAAAGATTTCTCAGTTCCCCATAAAACCACTCTAAATTTTTATTTCTGATGATTCACTTAGGTAACACTAATGAAAACATACAAGCATACCGACTTTCAAGTTTATATTCCAATTCTAAGTACCTAAAACATGAAATTATAGGTCAAAAAAAAAAAGGACAATTTAAATAACATGGGAAAATTTTTCATCAAATCTTTAGACCCCCTAAAAATTAAAAATATTCACATTTGGAAATTTTTCTGTGCGTTTGTCCGAAAAGCTACCATCATGTCAAATTTAATTATTGTAGCTCTACAGAAAGTGCTAAATAATTTGGGGGTGTAAAAGTTGCCCCATATAAATAACCGCCGAATTTCACCAAACAGTGTCGAAGGTTTGTGTATCGTTTATGCACGCGTAACCGGTGTTTTTTAAATACAGTTTTAAGATATTCAAAAATTAATTTGGAGGCTATCTAAACAGCAGCCCCTAACCTTGACAATAGATATCAAAATACACCCTCAAAAATTTCGCTGCTCAGAAATGAAAAAAATGCGTGGTCAAAAGAAAACAAGTAATTTTTACTCATATTTGATACAAAATGCCTCATTATTTTCAAACGTGCTTTTATTTGTGAGCTCAAGACAAATTTTCAGGTTGATCATTTATGACATTTTCATATTTCTTAAAAATGAGAATGGAATAGTGAGTAATTTGCAATATCATAGATGATTAAAAAGTAACGGTAACAATCTTACCGAAATAATATTACTAGAATATGTTTTACTAGGGTGTAACGTCGCTAGGGCTTAATTATTATACAGCAAACGAGATAAAGGATTTCAGTTGTAGCAGAATGCGAATGGATATGAGTACGCAGTTCGGTGATGCGGCTGAAGTGACGTAAATTTTCAGCTGTTTTGAATTAATATTCTGATGCAAATTCTTGTAGTTTATTGGTGGAACACGATTGTAGTAATTGAAGCGAATTTACAGCAAGAGTATAGGTAAAGAATAAATGGGTCTATTACTGTATCCTTTTTGTTATGTAGCAATAAATAGAATGGGGAGGCATGTCAATGTTTTACACCCTTTCCCATTCATGTCAATGTTAGAAGTTGCAAAATAGCTTATATACGGAAACAAAGAACAAATAAGTCATCTGTATAGTTAGAAATAGCGTTTAAAAAAAGTGTGATTTCTTATTATGAAATTGTAATACAAAGGTACTTTGTACTGATCATCTAGCATGGATTTTCGCCTCCTTTTTTCCTCACCAGTAATCTTATTAATGACATACGTTTGCATGTTATTTGTGGCATATAGTCACTGTGCGAATTAAACATTTCGTGCAGATTGATTATACGAATCCATACAAAAATTCCTGAAATATATACTTCTTTCTGAATTCACTTTATGTACCTTCAGCAATATTTTTTCAGGCGTGCACTTGCATTCCCAGGTGCAGATTCACTTTAAGAGGCCTTCTTCAAAACACCAACCAACCTGTGTTAGATGGCCACTAAAAAGCAAGAATGCTATCTAACAGTACGGGCACGAGTGCAGCAGGGTGCCGAGCGTTAGCGCGGGTGTGCGTCCGTGGGAAGCAGGCCCGTCAACGATGGTGGTATTCGGCTAAACGAGGACTCTGGAAAACTACTGCTTTTAAGATGCAAAGATATATTTTTGTTAAAGTCATTCGCTTGTTACATTGAGGTGTACACTTGGATTCCCAGGTGCAGAGTCACTTTAACAGGTCTTCTTCAAAACACCGACCAACCTCTGCTAGATGGCCACTTAAAAGCACAAATGATATCTAACTGAGTCAAGGCAGGAGTCAGTGCCTAAAATTCAACGAAATCATAGCTCCACACTGGTAAAAATTTTATATAGTATAGAAAAACTAGCTTAGTCAGCATTTGTTTAGACATATAATCAGTGTTCTGTCCAGTACATCATGTTTACCTGCGACCAAAAAAATATTATTATTATTATTATTATTCTGAAGGAAAATTTTGGCATCCAGAGGAAACAAAATTAAAGGCACATTAGGATACATATTTAATTGTATTGTATTACACCATAAAATACAGGAAACAAACCGGTAAGAAAAATAGTCACACTGGAAGAAAACAGTTCCTTTTTCTTACATTAGAATTTTACTGTCATTTTTCCGTGATCATCACGCTGTCTCAGTCTGTTTTCTGCCGAGGCAAATACGCCGTTATACCAGGGCTGTTCCTTTGACTTCTTACCAACTTCAAAACGCCTCTCCTTTCTGGCCAGCTATTTCATAACAGCAGGGGTTGGGCTAAAATCTTGCAACGGACCCATATTTATATTAACGTGAAGGTAATTTTTCACAGTAGTGGGAGCTAAAGACAGTCTGTTATCTGTTTTCAATATGTTGTAGTCACTTATAAGTCTTTCAACATCGGAAGAAGATGGTTTTGAAGCAACAACTCGGGCTAGACTTGTTGACAGAGCATGAAATGACTGATTTCCACAGATTTTCATAAGAAGGCTTTTAGCGTCCAAACCTTTCAACATCCTGCACGATGATGCCTGTCTATATTGCATTGCGAACTGCAAAAGATCTGTATCAGAACAAATAACTTTGTGGCATTCTCTTAGGGCATCATCAGTTACATCCTCTTGCAAAACACGCAAAGGCTCCATAGCAACAATACTGTATTCATACAGCCAACGCTGACTAACAAAGTTAATTATGGAGTCCAGGACTTCGTAGCGTACTACAGTAAAATCTCTTTTCTGACTGACATATTTGTTATGGGATTTATTGCGACGTGTGTTACAATGAAGTTGAATACCATGTAATGAGTACTGTATTTCTCCGTTGACGTTCTCTTGCACACGTTCGTTTAAAAACTTTTTTTTTTTTTTCACCCGCCTAACAGAGGTTTCTTCTTCATACTCTCCAATTGTGCTACAGTTCTATTTTTATTTGTTATTATGTCCAAAAGAAACATTTCATCACTCTCAAACTTCTGCTGGCATTTCTTGAAAACATATAGAGCGTCTGTCACAAGACACAGAAGATGAAGGCGATCTACTTCTATCCATTTACGCAGATGACCATTGGCTTCATTGCATCCACGGCTTTCCGTTTGCAAGTAAAGGCAGCTTGGAAACCAATTTTTTAGGAGAGTAGGGAGCATACTGAATGAACATTTTGTCCACCTGACGTCAAAATATTCTGGGTAGTGCAAAACTTCTAAGTTATTTTCTGAAGCTACCATCGTTAAACCTTTCGTTCGCTGCCCTGAAGAGTGATAGAAAGCACACAGTCCAGATGCTGCTTATATGAGAGATGAAACTTCTTGGACATCCTTGGTGACATCTTTCCATGCTAAATTAATGCGATGGGCAGCACTCCAAATTTTCAACAGAGGCAACGTTTCACCTGAAGCAACTCTTTCATCAGTTAACAATTTCCACATTCATTTGTGTTCTCCTGTATTCATGTTTTCACTGATTTTCGTAACGCTGTGCTTCGGCTAAATTTTTGACGGTTGTTGATGTATGTTATCTCTGGTAGTACATATTTCTATAACGGGCTCAAAGGATCGTGTAATTTTTATCTACAAAACAGCACATTTCATTATATCGGAAAAGTGTAATGTCCTATTGAAACAACAGATAAACGTGCAGTTATATGAATGCAACCGAAAACGTTTGAAAACTAAATAAAAAGTTCCTTCACCTCAAAATTGGCAATGGTTTTCCCTCCCATCTAGGAGACACCTATACGTATTAACTCTGGCTTAATGTCATATACTGGCAGTTAATGGAATTGAGTAACCCATTGCATAATGAATGTATTGAATCAGTAAGACTTCGTTTGACACACTAAACGCTTTTAAATGCATAATCCGAGAAAAGTAAGGTACTCACATTAATACCACTCCACACTTTAAGAATTATAGTTCCACACTCCTTTCCTACAGTTCCACAAAGTGTGGAGTACTCCACTCAATTTTAGGCCCTGGCAGGAGTGCAGCAGGGTCGCTCGCGCGAGGGTGTGTCCGTAGGGAGCAGCAGGCGCGTCAGTGATAGTACGTATACAGTAAACAAGGATTCTGGAAAACCACTGCTTTCACGATACAAATATATCTTTTTCTTAATGTCGTTTGCTCGTTACATTTGTCGCACATCACATTTTCTTTTATTAATCTACCAGTACTTACCTTATTAAAATAGTATTAGTCCATTAAAATATTATTAAAATTTTCTTCTGTAAATTTTACAAATATGTGAATCCGTATAATCAATCTGCACTGATATTTTTTCCGGAGGGAGGGATGAATTTCACCCATATACGCATCCAGGCATCATACACGTATACTATATATAGAGAGAGAATTTGGAAAGTTATCCTTGCCAGGAATAAAAATTTTCTTCTTCAAGGGCGATAAATTTTCCTCAGATGAGGATATTCCTGGCATCCACCGTCAATTTGCACACTGCATACGGTATTTTACGCGTTTGTTCTTAATTTAACGCAGAAGCCGCGGTAACTCAGTGGTAGAGAGTTAACTTCTGGTGCGTGAGGCTCTTTGTTAGATTCCAGCTCGCGGCAAGTGGGAGATAAACAGAGTGCGTAGATTTTCTCGGGGTTCTCCTGTTTCTTCCCACTTTCTTCATTCCATTAGCCCATTCATTCTCATCATTATCGTCTTTTTTAATCTACCCAACACAACTGTGGGACATAAATCTCCAAGATTTCCTTTCTTATTTTCTTTTCTTCTTCTTCTTTTTTTAACGTCCCAAGATTGTGCTCCAAGGCTAAGGGAGACATTGTTATAGATAGATAATATTGGTGTAATGAAAATGTGGACGTTCTTACCAGTGTAGCATTTGTGCATGCAAAATTCTCGTTTGTGTACAAGAGGAAGTGTGATATCTAGTTTAGGCATTAGACCTCCCACTAACGAAGACTGGCGCCAAAATGCTTTTGAATCATTAATGCGTTTGCGTATATTTGTGTACGAAAAAATTCTCGTTTCTGTATAAGAGAGCGTGAGATTTTGTTGTATCTCTTTTGGATGCCAGACCCTCATCCTCACCGATTGGCGCCAAAATAGTTTTGGTTGGGTTTCGGCTCTTGGGTCTAGCCTAAAAGGACTGGGACAATTGGATCCAAACTTGCAGAATCCATAGCTCTTAGTTTTACGACTAAACCAAAAAAAAAAAAATAAAATAAACTTATCAATTTACATGTATGAAGGAGAAACAGTGGGGGATACTCCAAAAAATTGAAAAAAATGCAGAATTTACTGTCCATCATGCACCGAAAAGTAAAATAATTTTTAAATCTTTGATTGACTTAGATTTTCAGTTGAGCACCCCTTTCGGTAGCGAGGCTATATCAGACGCAGACCTACAGCTTAACATGGAATCGAATCATATGAACTCCCTCCGGGAATCGAACCCAGGTCTCCCATTCTAGTTCTTTGTTTATTCATTTAATGTGAGCAGAGGGGGTATATTCTTCAATATAATGCCATGGTTCGGCTCTTGGGTTTTGCAGAAGGACTGGGATGATTGGAACCAACTTGAAATACCATAGTTCTTCTGCTTACAATAAAAATAATAATACTTGTCTATTTATATATACAAGGGAATAGGAGGCATAACCCATAAAATTTGTCCAAATGGAACAACCATGGCATTGCACGGGGAAATACGCTCCCCCTGCTACCCTCATATAGAGAAAGAAAAAATAATATTTTAATTTTTTCGGTGCGTCATGGAGGGTAAATTCTGCATTTTCCCCCCATTTGCACAAATTTTATTTGGTATCACCCCGCTCTCCCTTGAATATGTAAATAAATAAGTTTATTATTATTATTACTTTGTTTTAAAAATGAAATCTTTAGCTTTATGTCCCACTGTTATGCCGGTTAGGCTAAAGGAGACAATGATGATGAGAGATGAGTGAAATGGTGAAATGAAGGGAGTGGGAAGAAACGGGAGAACCCCGAAAAGCCCACGAGCACGCACTGAGAGAGAAAAAAAAAAGAAAATATTATGATTTCCGTGTGGATACATCGTATATACGCGGGTGCGCTCCTTAAGTAATGTAATTTAATGTATAAAAGTACAGCAGGTGGGAACGCTATGCCAAGTCTGGAGTTCGGCGTCTGAATTTCCTGTTAAAAACATCTTTCCTTCTTAGAGAATTATATGACGTCTTATTACTCTCGTAAGGTAGGGAGTCACAGATTTGAGAACCAAGAGGGGACATTCGTAGGAAGGTGGTAACAACATTAGATCTATAAGTATAACAACGTTATACGTAAGTTACCACCGCCGGAATGGGTATGGCGCTAATTGTAGATTTGAAATGGTTGTCCCACAATACAAATTTTCCGCTGGACAACAACATTACTTAATGTGGTGACGTCATAACCTGGTAAAAATCAACGCCACCTGGATACAAGGCCTTACAGCTCCAAAATGACGCCACCATCAGAAGGCCACAGAAGTCTTAACGAAAACACAAGTCCTGGCCACATTATCGTAATGACTTTTACGATCATTTTGTTCGCATTTTCGCAAATTCGCGTAGAAATGACTACTTGTAGGATAAAAATAAGATAGTATTGTCACAATAATAAAAAATAGGACTTGCGAATGAATGCAAACTTTTATTATGCAAGTTTAAATTCGCAACCAGGTTGAAAAACAAAATAATGATTTGATGACAAATTCAAGTAGGACATACTTAGATTTAATTGTAGTTCTAAAACTGTTGTTTCAAGTTTAAATAGCTTGTTAAAGCTAATTATATTCCAATGACACAACTACAGATACACCTAAAACTATTTACTATGAATACTTTGACATGTTTATATAGATATAATAAATGTAACTGCTACAACATGCGTTTTCTACACTATTTAACCCTTCATAAGAGTACTTAATTTTAGTTTCTTTCCACATTGTGGTATGCTGTTATTTCGGTTTTTATAGTAATTATTTAAACTGCAGTATGACATTAGTGGTAGCCCAACAAATAATCTTACTCAATTCTTTCAAATCATGTCCCTTACTACACACGAAAAAAATATCATCGAACTTCTGATTAACATACCTTTCAGCAAGATACATAACTATACCTCTTTGATTATTACCTTTCAAGAAAGTTTCCTTATGTTCTTCAATGAGTTTTCTAACAATGCAATACACAACAACCACAATATTAACAACAATTTCACTTGGACATGATAGACCCCCACGATCTAAACTTGCAATAAGTGAACTCCCTGTTTCTCCTACTTGCATACGTTTGTCTACTAACACTACATCACTACATTCATCACAACGTAACCTTCTTGTAACTTGCCTAGAACAATACCCTGCTATATATGTTAGAACAGGAAGACCATTTTTAGATTTTATGAGATCATCATCACTCAATGACACAAGATTTAAGAAGGAATTATTATCGAAGAAAGTTTCACTTTCGTCATCTAAAAACATATCGTTCTCTTCAGAACAAATGATGCCTATAGTTTTATTTTTTAATTTCAAACGAAAAATGCTTGCCAAATGCCACTTCTCTACTTCTAGGATTTGGCGTAGTGATACGTTATAGTTGGCACAAGCTAATTGCCGATATTTTCCAAATCGTGCTTCTAGGAAGTCAGTCTGAAATTTACCCGGTAGAATGTAAGCAGCTTATATAGCTCATTGCAACAGTAGCTACACATTTTCAGGATCCCCGTTGTTGTATGTCGTAGAGCTTCCATTGTTTCTTTGCAAAGTCCACTCCCATGTGCCGCCCAATGATCTAGCCAAAGCACAAACTCTAAGAAATTTCGTCTCTCATCTTCAGGATTAACTCTTAGAGGCTCTTCCATTTTGTTATTCAAACGTGACCCTTTGGATGGAGATTTAACATTCACTATTTTCCATCACGTAAAGAATATGGGAAATGAAGTTCGCAGTGGTCTCATTATGGGGTACATTGTGATTAACACCTAAGGTTTTCAATGCCTCAACAACAAATACTCATTGAACACTTGCAAAACGAATTTTATATTCTGACGCTCCAAATTCGAAGGCCACAGATATTTTACAGATAGCTCATATCCAGATTTAACAAATTTATTTTCCTCTAAGCTGTATAACAGTCGCACACTTGCAAAAGATGCAACATGAATTGCATCACCACTAAAGTCAAGGAACATCATACTGGTTTCACTGTCTTTAGCATGCAACGAATTGTTTCTAATTCATTTTAATATGTGGACAGAATCAATAAGGAAAAACAAAGGTCTTGTACTGTCACATGGGTGAGGATACACATACTCATAGTTCGTTTGCTGGAAAAATATGACATAGCTTTCCTATTAATAGCATTATTGTCAGTAATTACACACACTACTTTAAACCCTATTGCCTCCAACCCTACAATTACTTTACGAATAACATGATACAGACATCATCTTCAATCTTATGGACAGATAAAATATGTACAACATCCTTGTATTTAGAGAACATACTTTGCAGCATAAATGTTTGTGCACTACGTGCAACGTCACTTCCATTAAATGATGCACCGATTACGTTTCCTCCCTTGTAGTCTATTAAAGGCTTAATGTGAATTTCCTCCAGGATACGTGTAACATGCTTGTCACTTTCTTGTAACTTTGGAAATATCTCTTCAACATATTTTAAAAAGAAATCATCTAGCTTCTCGTTACCGGGATTCGCAACCTCATCCTTGCAAAGTTTTCTTATAGTCGATTCGGATGGTAGGATCAAATTCCCCGAGTTTCTAATGAAACGAAAAGCACATGGTGACATGAAGTGTAAAAGCGACGAAAACAGAAGACAATCACTATCATACCGGTACCGTTCTTTGGGATGACTAAGAAGTTCTATCTGATTAATTATAAAAGACCAGTTTGTTGAATATTTATTATCATCCCGGTCACGAACACTATTTAAAATGCACAAGACCACTTCGTAATCTTCCTTAACTGATATCTCAGATGTTCCCAAACTTTCTGCAAAACCTAAAGCAGTTTCCAAATCACTGTAATTTCTTAATACCTTCGCGTTTTTTGATTTAACTTGAATATCTCTAAAGAAACACTTTAATGACATATATTTGTCCACAGTAACATATACATCTTGATAACTGTCAGACGAAAATTTAAAAAACATAACCAAATCAGTTCTGTTAATCACGCTCAAGTTTGCAGGCACCTTCAAGTTATGAATCTTGCCTTGCAAATTACTGAATGTCAAGAAAGTTCTCTTAGCTTCATACTCCCTGTAAGTTGCTTTGCTCACTAGCTCGATAGCTTTTTGCAAATTTTGGGCTTCTCGTCTTTCAACCTTTTCTTCACGAGACGGTCGAGGTTGTGCTTGTGCGCTGGAAGTCGTGAGGTAGGATGGACAGCCTGGAAAAATATCAGGAATTTCACCTTCCTTCAGTCTTGGCCTTTCAAGTTTTGCAGTAAGAATCTTCCCCGTTTGGTTATCCAGATGACGGGTTTCCCAATCAATATCCCCTTCTTTAAAATGAACATGACAAACCTGCAACTAAATATGAATGGGAATATCAATAACAGGAATTCAACCTCATTATTATTGACAATATCGTGAAAAACACTGAAACCTAACCTAATCTAGAGCTAACCAACCTAAATTAAATTAAAAACACGATCTCTACGAAAGAGTTAATTATTTTCTGGCTACTTCAAATGGGGCTCAGCATTTTAGAATCATTTCTATCCGGGTACATATGGTAAAAAAAAAAAAAAAGAAAGTATATTAGAATTTCGGAGCTAAATTCCGAATTTCCCTCTGCTGCCATGCGCAAATAGTTCCACATTTACAATCACCTGAGATTTCAATATAAAACCTATGAAAGAGTAAAATATTCTATTTATGTAATTACGTAGAGTAGCCCACAAAGGCAATAATTAATTAACCTAAGTTTTTCATTTCAAGAAATTAAAACAAAAATTGCAAGTATTTTATCCAACATGGCAGCAGTCAAGCAGCGGAAAATCTATGCAAGTACGCAAATAATAAGATACAAAATGAAAGTCCTCCACATTTTAATCGTAATAGGGTGAAGATTGATTATACGTATCCACATAGTTATAATATTTACAGGAGAAGTTTGTAATACCGTAATATTTTCATAGAGTAGTGTGTAAATAATCAAAATATGGTGTGTCCATACCTGTGAGATGCATATTACGTGAAAATACAGAACTGAAAGTCGGAACTGGTATATACATGTATTCGCTCATAATGTAAATAGACACGAATGGATAATTTCTAAGAATTTATGGAAGAAATTAGTAATATTATCGCAATATACCAGTATGTGAATAATTGAAGTACGTTATGTTCGTACGTCCGACACGGATTTGTACATAGAAAAACAAAAATCGAAGTGTAACATGTTCGACATGCATTGTCTTCCATGTAATCATTGAGAACAGTGTATAAAGCCAGGGGTGCCCATCCCCCCAAAGCTGATGGCGCACTCCCCCCCAAAAACTAATAATCTCTTCCCTCCTCAAAACTCAAGTCCTCTAAAAACAATTGCCCAGTGTAGCAGTAGTTTTTATAGTACTAGTAATTGTTATTTTTGTTGTTGTTTTTATTTCCTGTAGTAGTATTATAGAATGCTTGTAGTAGTAGTAGGGGCAGTAGTAATTATAAAAATGGCATTACTTTTATTAGTAGTCTTGGTAGTGTACAATACTAAATATGTTCTATAAGGATATTGAAGGGTATGAAAACTTCTACACACTGTGTATGGTACAGGTATTCCTTTTTGACAATTACTTGTAGTAGTATTATTTTTTTTCTTTACAAAATATTGATATAATTCCCTTGTACATGAAAAGTAAGACGCAAGTTACAAGTTATTGAGTTTGATACCAAAAGAAAATGTTATCCTCAAAATTATCCTACAAAAAGAAGTGATATCCAACAAAAAACATTCTGTAAAAGAACCAAGTACGAGTGGCCTTAAAAAGAATTGAAATCACAAAAATAGGCGCCAAGTTCTGGTGGACAACAGTTACAATCACTCACTGGCTCACTTCAAATTTAGATTTGAAACTTGGCTGTTGTCTGTATGGTTACCACTAGCTTACAATTATGTCAAACTACTTTATAATTTTCAACAGACAACATAGGCAAGTTTCAAATCTAAATTTGAAAGTGATTCCTTGAGTGTTTGTAACTGTTGTTCACCAGAACTTGGCGCCATCCTTTCATATAGCAACTTGCGCGGTACTTCATTCATAGAGTTTCTAAGCAGGGGGTAGGGGGATTTATTCTCGAGATTTAAAAAAAAAAAAAAAAAATAGCATCGTGTTCCAATGTTATTCTGACGACAGCAAAATTACTTATTCGACATTAGAGTAAAATTCTTCCCCAATTTTTTTTTCCCCCCAATTTTTTTTCTCGATGGCACAACTTGCGCCATTCATCCCTCCTGTGGGCGGCCCTTCTCTCTTAAAATGAACCAACCTTTCCTTTCATACGGCTACTTGCGCGGTACTTCATTCATCGAGTATCGAAGCAGGGGGTACGGGGGTTCACCCCGGAAAATTTTTGAAAATTAGCTTCTCAAAATTGTGTTTTAATGCTATTCCGACAGTAAAATTGCTAGTTCGAAAGTAGAGTAAAATCCCCCCCCAAAATTTTTCTCAATGGCGCAGCTTGCGCCATACATCCCCCCTGTGGGCGGCCCTGTATAAAGCGTAGGAACTTAATTGAGGGTATACAAAGGTGAAGAGTTAAGATGTGGAAATATTGAAATGTTGGTGGAGTAGTACGTATACACTCAAGGATTATTTATTATGTCCGTGTTGGAATTCTGAATAAAGGCTGTAATGAGGGTAAATGAAGGGACCAATCACATATCTTTGTATCATAAAAGCAGTGATTTTTCACAATCCTCTTTTACGTGTATACCCACCACCACTGACGCGTCTACTCCCTACGGACGCGCTTTTGCGCTACCGCGTGGAGCCCCTGCTGCGTTTCTGCCCTGACTCGGTTAGATATTCGTACTTTCTACTGGCCACGTAGCACAGGTTGGTTGGTGTTTTTGTAGAAGACCTTTTAAAGAAAATTTGCACCAGGGAATGCAAGTGCACATCTCAAAAATAATTGCTGAAGGTACAAAAATGAATGCACAGACAAGGAAATATACATTTCATGAATTTATATATGGTTCCGTATAATCATTCTGCACGTGTAATAGTACCATGTTTTTCTTTCTAACTTTTCTCTGACCATGCTTGTGACACTTTCCCCATAAATGGGTACATAAAAAATGCATGCACTATCTATACTATAACAGCACTGTCTGCAAATATTCAGGCAAGAGTTCAAATAACAGTTCCACTTACATAGAATGTAAGGAAATTATTATTTCGTTGTATACATGGTCTTATAAAATAGTATGCCTCACATTGTAAGTTCATTCTTTCATTCCTAAAGCAAGCTAAACTAATTTTACGTAATCTAAATTCTGTAAAATGTAAGGTTGATTTGTTATCTGCACCCTCCCTTAAAATATGGAAAATATTAAACTATCTAAGTAAGTCTAACTGTAAAATGTTCTGTAGTTTATAGTGTTTAATATTTTTGAAATTTAGCACTTCTTAATGCATGTAATAATTTAATGCTGGAAGACAAACAAAATGAAGCTTGAATTTGATATTGATAAAATTTTAAGTAACCGCTTTTATTCAATCTGAACCCTTCACTTAGGATAATTGCCAAATTTGGATATCCTGTGAATTCTATTGATATCCTATGAATTCTATTGATTGAAGAGAAGTTGACACTTACCCTTCAGAAAGGGCGCCCATGTTGTGGTTTCCAAGGAGGGGAAAGTATAAGCGACCTTTCAAATATAGTTTCAAATTTTGCTGTTAACTAATGTAAAAATTCTATTTGGTTTTCTATATTCTTAAGTAGAATTTCCTCTTAGGGGAATCAAGCGCCCCACCTTGCCCCCCTGATGGGCGCCCTTGTCCTTGAGTGCTTAGTGACTATTAAATTTTGTCGTGGTATACTTTTCTTCCATTTCTCACGGAGTTCATCTTCTCGAGGGAAAGAAAATAAATGCACTTTCGGTCCTCCTTGATAGTTTCCTCTACACCCAGGAACACAATACTTATAAAGCATTTTGTTTTACTTCAGTTACGAGAACAAGAATCACATTTTACATTGCAGAAGCAATCTGCCTTGATCAACGCTACCAGGATACAGGTGGCGTTGCCTTGATGGCCTACAGTATGTGACGTCACGAGCCGCGGATGACGTAGTTGTTAGGCCTTGTATCCAGGTGGCGTTGTAAAAACAAAATTTACATGCCGACTGGATTATGCATTTTTCTCCGTGAGTTGTTTGTCCACCACAAAGTCTACACGGCGCGAGCTGGGATAGAACCAGGGACCCCAAGCACCGGAGGTGAACGCTCTAGCACTGAGCCACCGCGCTTACTTTGTTTCAAGTTGTACACCAAAGAGTTATCTCTCCTACAAAGTTTGCTTTCAATCGTCTCAACCTTTCTATGCTAGAACCAAGATCCTATACATTGCAATGCGTGAGGGAATATGCCTCTCTGCTCTCGTCAAATGCGAACAGAAAAATTGTAAAATTAAGTTATTTTTCAGACCTTCATGGAGAAAAATGGAGTATACCTCTTTTGCCCCCTTTGTATATGTAAATTGGTTATTAATAATTATTGTAGGTCGAAGAGCAATGGTTCCTGCATGTTTGGCTTCAATCGTCCTTCTTTCTAAGCTAGACCCAAGGAACGAAAACCTAACCGAAAGCTTTCTTATGCCAATCGGTGGCATTGGGGAAGCTGGCGCAGGAAAGACATACACCTAAACCCTCACACTTCCTTTTGTATATAAAGGAAAATTTTGTATTGAAACCATTTTGGCGCCAATCGGCGATGGTGACATGGGAGACTTAAATTAGATACGCCGAAACCTTACACTTTGTTTGGTGCACAGACAAACACACGGAAAAAAAAAATGCATGAATATACTAATGGTAGAGACCATTTTGGTGCCAATCGGCATGGGTGGGGGATCTGGTGCCTAAATTAGATACGCCAATGTTTTACCTTCCTTTTGTGCACAAATACAAGTTTTGCTTTCATAAACAATGCAGTAACGATTGACACAATTTTGGGGTCAATAGCTGTGGGTGGGGGCGTGTCGTTTATACAGTCTCCCAAATTAATTCTTAAATATCTTAAAATTGCTTTATGCAGAAATGTGCGCAAACGATTGAGACTATTTTGGTGAAAGTCGGCAGAGGTGGGGTGTGTCTAAAAGAACGTTTGTATTTTCCCAAGCTGAAAGGTAATTTACGAAGATCTCCTGTGTTATACCATATATATCATCTCTAGAACATTTTTGGTTGTAGTGAAGAAGTAATATTAATAACTTAATTAATTAAGCAATCTGTACGTAAAAGGAATCATGGAATATTGTATTATCACCTGACTTACGCCACTGTGTAAATTTTCATCACTGACCTGAGATAAATTAAAATTTCAAGATTTGAGGACTTGATTAAAAATTAAAGAAAATTATGTAAAAATGAAAAAAAGTATAGAGATTTATTGTTTTTTGTTATAATAGAAGGATAAGGAAAGTCAAGGAAAGAAAAATAAACTAAGAAGAATTGAATCGTACTGCATGATGACTCTCTGTTTCTCGTAAAATTACTCATTATCCTTACACTAATTCTTATAAGTTACTTAACGTTTGTGTCAGTTACTAGTATCTATACTTGCGGAACCCGAGAATTCATTCCCGGAGAAACAACTTCATCATTGAATTTTGTGCCACATCAATCAAATAACATTCTTATAACACACTCTTCCGAAGTTTAGCTTTACAATATCCACCATTGCTTTGTTGGTCTACCCAAAACCATGTGTGAAAGACTTTGGACAGAATAATATCATCCATTTCCACCTTTAATCTATTTTTTATTCATTAATTTCTGTCTTATTTTGTCTAAGTAATAACCTTTTAAATAATATTGCTGTAGATTATGATGCTTCATTGTTTCTGTAATTAGGGTGGGAGACCCGGTTTCGATTCCCGGCGGGAGCTCATGTGGTTCGGATTCCACGTTAATCAGTAGGTCCACGTCTCATATAGCCTCGCTGCTGAAAGGGACGCTAAACTAAAAATCAATCAATCAATCAATCTGTAATTAGGGTAAACTTTAATTAGGAAAACATTACGGATTGAAACTAATACCTTCAAAAACAGTTGATCAATCAGATTTGGGACCTCCATCATATGATGATTTTATATGTTTGATATTTTTTCTAGGTCCGTGTCATATTTCAAGATGCAAAATAGCACGTGTGATTCGGTTTCATCATTTACTAACAAATGTCCCTATTATGTTACTGTGGGAAATATTTGTATTCTTCCTTCTGCACCTATCATATAGAATTCATCCAAACACAGTCTTGCACAAAATCCCAACGTGTTGTACGGATATCTTAGGGAATCACCAGCACTCCTTTTTCTTGGATTCTAGGTCGAACATCTAAAAACGCTGAAATGCATGTTTAGTTCAGATGACAAGTGTAAACACCGAATATCACGTTTCTAACCACAAGAGATTCCGAGATGTGGACATTTTATTATAATAATTTCAATTTTTAATCTTTTTCTTCTCACTTCGTTTCTTCTCTTGTGGGACAAATGCCAAAAGATGATGAAATACATAATGAATTATTTTAAATGAAGGGTTCAAACAATAAATTTCATGTCTCTAAGCTTAATGGATTTCGAGATATAGACATCTTATTATAATAATTCCAACCTCTACCTTTCATTCTTCTCTCCTATCACAAATATCAAGCAATGCTGAAATACGTGAAGTTACGTCAAATAAAAAGTCCAAATACCAAATTCATGTCTTTAAAGGAATCATAGATATGGCCATCTTATTATAATAATTGTCATCCTACCCTGTTTCCCGATGCACCCTGTTTTCTTACTTTTCTTTTTGGTGGTGGTGGTGCGGGCAAACATCAAAAACCACTGAAACATGTGTCTTATAATTTTAAATGAGAAGTCCTAATACCAAATTTTATATCCCTAACCTTAAGAGATTTCGAATCATGGACTCTTATTATAATAAATGTATCCCAACTACTTTTCCTACCCACCCTCTTTTCTTCTTTTCTAGGTCAAATATCAAAAAAGACTGAAATACATGACTATTTTAAATCAGAAGTGCATATACCAAATTTCATGTCTGTAGCCCTAAACGATTCCAAAACAAGGACATTTTAATATAATTGCCATTTCGATTAGCCCCTTTCTGGTCGAATTTCCAAACATATTTTCTTAGTGGTACCTAACGCCACAAATCCTATGTATGTTTAAAGTTTCTATAGTGGGGCCAACGAGAGGTGGTCTCTGAAGTTTCTTACTACGTGCGGAGGAAAAATGCAGCCCCTACTTTGGTACTAGTGTTACCAACCGCTGTTACTCTGTTTTGCACCATTAATTAAATTGCCATTATAGATGTACCGAGAAACGCTTTGACACTTGAGTAGTGGCAACGCCATTGCGAGTTATCAGAGACCTTCTCTTGCTGGCTTCTCTATAGCTTAAACGATTTGGCATAAGGATCATTGATTAGTCAGGCATTTAGTAAGTCAATACTTCTTATTTTATATACAGAGACTAGACTTCGCCCCCCAGATCCCCGCGTTTACTCGGCGTACGTCCACGCACCTCATATTTCACCCTTTGCTTCCGTTCTTTGCAGGGCAAGAATATGTTTATGGCATTATACTTTACGTTAAACTTAAGTCTCTCCCTTTACACTGTAAGAAATCGTTGTGTTATTTCAACGACATGCCTATGTGTTAACACGATTGTGTTAAAATATAACACTAACAGGTAGTTACAACAACACATTCTCCATTTGGAGTTGTAGGTAAGAGTTTCCTATTATTCTTGAACAAGATGTTAGTGAAGGTTGTGTTGTTGAGGACGACAAAAAATCTTATGAAGATTGTCTAAATGAAGCGTTCTGTAGTTTACTATTTTTATTTTAAAATTAGAATCTTCAGTGAGCGTAAGTATGCACACCACAAGCTTTTCCAACACAGAAAAATGGTTACATCAACACCACACACGGAGTTATTTCAACACCGAAATAGGTGTCGTAGTAACACAGAAGTGGAGTCGAACTAACACCAAAAGCGGTGTTCATTTGGTGGTCTGACCTTGAATTTTAACACAAGGAGTGTTGAATTAACACCAAAATGGTGTTACTTACACGGTTTTGACCTTGAATTATAACACATATTTTGTGTGGAAATAATAAGAAAATGATATTGAAATAACACAGAGACTGTATTATGTTGATACTTGACATGGTGTAATATTAACACAGTACACACTGTGTTACTTTCTTTGTGTTGGTGCAACACCACCACAAGTAACACTCAACACTTTTCCCCACACTACCAACCCTGACATGGTGTCGAATTAACATCGAGAATACTAACACAGAACCGAATATAACACCGCTCAACACCGGTTGTGTGTTAAAACGTAACACACACCCTGTGTTCAACGCCAACAACGCGGGGTCTGTGTTGAACCAACACCATATAGTGGTAGTCACGCTGGAACCACTGCCCTGTGTTAAAATTGAGTTGAATTAACAAAACTATTTTTTACTGTATAAGATGTGCCTTCCAGTGAAGTGACAATAACCCAAGAGCTAAATGTGTTCAAGAATACGTTTCAAATAGTTCACCCGTTTGTCCTCGAAGTCATTTTATGACACTGGCAATTTCGAAGTCATTTTTATCTACAAAGTATTGAGAAAAAAACAGGAATTGTCACCCTCTTCTCTTGTTAAAGCGTTATTTCAGGAAACGCTGTTGCGTATGTCCATTTGTTTTGAATGATTACTTTATATACCAAATCTTATACTTTAACATTTCTCTAATCTTAAGGTATTTCGAGATATACCTATCTTACAATATTATAACAATAATAAACTCCACCCATTTTTGTCTATTCTAAGGAAAAGATAAGTTTGAAACACATCCTTCATTATTTAAAATTAAAAACCTAAATACTAATCTTCATGTATAACTTTAAAGAATTTTGAGATAAGGCCACTCTATTATAAGAATAGGAACCTCCCATTTTTTACATTTACTGAAACATGTACTTAATTATTTTAAATGTGAAGTCCATATATCAAATTTCTTACTCTTCAGTATATATGGACATTTTATTATAATAATTGCCGCTCTTATTACCCTTTCCACTCGTCAAATTCCAAAAAGTTCTTCTTTAGCGGTACCTAAGGTTACAAATCCTACGTTCTGCCCAAATTTGAAGTTTCCAGCTTGAGTGGTGTCGTCTGGGTGTTGAGCAGTTACACTCACTCAGTAGTTCTCCTTTTATATATATATATAGAGAGAGAGAATTTAAAACTAAAATGCGCCAAAACGACTTTGTAGCCAGAAATATGCAAACTTCTACGATCCGTTGAGAGCTCAATGCACTGCAACAATTGGTAATATTAACCAGGAGCTACAATCAGCAATTGGCTACGCGCTTTCATTATGATGGGACTACAAGAGTAAGTCAATAAGTAACTGCAATATCTTTTCAGGTTGGCTCTACGGCGCTCTGTGTTCACCAGAAGCTACGTATCATTGTTGGCTTCACTTGTAGTAGGTTGCAGCGTTATTACATCAGTTCGCTTTGGACTGTTGCGAAGTAAAAATGGCTGTGCCACTTTTTGTGTGCACCAAATAAGAACAGTGTTCTGTCATCCGTTTTTTTGTAGTCTGATGGTGTACTCGGAGCAGAAATTCATAGAATACTTTCAACATAATACGAGAACAATGTGTTACCAGAGCGAAATGTTTAACAATGGATTGAGCAGTTCAAAAGTACTCGAACGAACATGAAGGACGAGGAAAGAGCAGGACGTGCAGTTATAGTGGTGGAAATTGGTATGAAGGCATAGATCCATTTTGAAACTGAAGAAAACATGGGTAGTACATCTATGTATACTTCGATTAATTCATTTGGATGTTGAGTAATGCAATGTTGGTTGTACCTTTAACACAAAAAGCTGCCCAAATCGTAACTATTCCTTCACCAAAATTCTTGCTCACTTGTATTTGCTCCTCTTCCCTAAGGTCATGCCAATAGTATTGAAATTTATTTGAACAATCTAAATTGAACTTCTTATCATCACTAAACACAACGTAATTCCATTCGGATGTCCACGACATATGTGTTTCTGCAAATTGCAGTCTCGCCTGCTTGTGTTTCGCACTAAGGAATTGTTTACCTTTCCGTCTCCTGAAGGTAAGATGTGGATCTTGACCCAAAATTTGAGCACTCTTCTGGATGTGATAGGTACCTTGCAAGCAGCAACAATTTGGAAAGAGGACATATTTCTGGCCTTTGCCTTGCGCACAATTATTTGTTTCGCAATCTCCGAGAGTTTTCTTGTTCTACCACTCTTCGCGTTATTTATGTATTGAGCTCCCAACCGAGCGTAATTATCAACTACACAACTTGAACGATTTAACTGTTTTGCAATTTGCCTATTTGACAGACCCATTTCCTTGTAAGCATAGGCACGTTCTTGTTCCTCACTCGGTAACATTTTTCCACGAGGCACGCCCACAGACGTTCACACCTGCGCTTCGCTTACCGCACTGTGTCAGCTGATTCTCAGAGGCGCATCAGAAGTAGTGCTGAACGTGTAGAGTGCACCAAACAAGTAACCGTGGGTGCCTTTATACCAATTTCCACTCGACAATCGTATCATTTCTCTTTTTCTGTAAAAATGACGTTTGATTGACCTACTTGGAAACGACATGCCTTTGATTTTGTACAGAATACAGTGTTACTTTGTAAATACATCAGCCTTATCCATCCTCGGCATTCTTGCCTTCTATTTTCACATGTCCTTCTCCCTTCTGTCAATGTACAGTAACAATTGATGACATTACTGAACGAGTCCGTACCTTGATTCTGAATAGCAGGCAAGTGGCTGTTATGAAGTGGCAACCTATATGCAGATTAGTCATGGATCTGTATATGACATCATGCATAACAGACTCAATTTTCATAAAGTCTGTGCTTTTGGGTTCCGAAAAAACTCGATGAAGAGCACAAACGAAACTGTATCTCTGAACACCTATTAGACTGCTATGCTAACGAAGGTGACAAAAATATTTGGATTCTTACTTTTCTTTATAAACGCTTTGTGCTCTTGAAATTTTCAAAACTGTCGAATACCTAAAAGGAAACTGAAGTGTTTTCGACGACCACTTACAATATACGAGCTCTTTTCTCTATGTGTATAATATGTAAATAAGCAGTACATAGCCTACACAAGAGGAAAATAATTTCATATGAATGTATCTTGTATGCAACATCAGATTTATCCAGCAACAGTTCTCATTTATTACAGAAGATATAGTATTTTCAGAGAAGAATTTCCGCTCATCCCTTCTGGAAACTATTTCTCAAAGCAACAAGTCTTGCAATCTCTCTCTCTCTCTCTCTCTCTCTCTCTCTCTCTCTCTCTCTATATATATATATATATATATATATATATATATATATATATATACAGTATTTCTTAAAATATTAGGGTCTATTAAGTAGAAATTCTAGAATACATTTTTAATAGTAAAAGGATCTCTAAATACTAATGCTGTTACCTCTGATTTGTCATGATTTCATGGTATATACTATTGTCGAATATTTGATTTTGAAAAGTTTTACACTAATATTACAAGACTAGCAATTTTGAGGAATTGGTTCCTGGTAATTCGCATAATGTGTGTACGCAGTTTGGGCAATATGAAAGGTACATTAATGTAATTGCCATAGTTCATGAATTTTAACACAATCTTCATGTGAAAAGGTATGTTTTGTTTTTTCTTCTTTTCTTTGCGTGCATTATCTCAACGGAAGTGGTATTTATACGGCAGCCTAGAGTCATACGCCATTGACCTATACTTTATCATAGCCGTGTGAACAGCCAGAACATAAACTACAGAACAACGTACAGGGAGATAACTCAGCATGTTTCATATCTTTCTTTAGAAGAAATCCAACTTACTTTTACATACGTACACTCATGTCCAAAATGATTGTCGCATGTGTATAACTGTCTTCTTGTAAGAATATAATTTGATAATGATTTTGCAGGGTACTTTTAATACTGATACTATGTGTATAATCAGGAAATGTATATTTGAGTGTACACTGCAATTGTAGATCTTTTCAATGGAAGCCAAGAAGCTAAAACAATAAATGGGGTTCAACCGTTACGTTTTATCACAAGTTGCTCACTTTTCCTTCCCTTCATACTATAATGGAAATGCCTGTGTTACACATTGTTAAACATTCCAAAACAAGTTTCCATTTTCAAGCTGTCACATGAATTTGTGGCTACATTAATAGAAAATAATATTAAGTCCAAAAGTGTATCCTCATCTTTAATTAGGCGTAAAGACATACCATTTTCATTAGGGACATTTCGTACCTCATTATCCAACTACTCTTGTTTGCGAGTACATGTATTTCATTTGTGTTTATTGCATACATAACTAACACTTTCTGACCAGAACTTAATACATGTATTTATTAAAACTATAATAAAGGGTTACTGTTTCAACAACTTAATGTTGTCTTCATCAGTCACTCAATACATCACACTTCTATTTAACAAGTGTATCAAACTCTGGTCAGAAAACGTAAGTTATTTATGTAATAAGTTTCAGAGTCGTAATGGATAGAGTTATTGCGTACAGTGCCGTGCTGTGAGTAGTAATTGCATGACTTGAGGCAAATTTTTCCGCCCCCTGGAGCATGGCGCCCGCCGCCGCCGCCAAATTTTGCGCCCCGGGCGCCCGGCGCCCCATTTTGGGAGTTACGTGGCCCGGGGTCAATGACCTAGGGGGCGCCCGCCGCCGCCGCCAAATTTTGCGCCCCGGGCGTCCGGGCGCCCAATTTTCGGGGTTGCGTGGCTCGGGGTTAATGGCCTAGGGGGCGCCCGTCGCCGCCAAAATTTTGCGCCCCCTGGCGCCCGGGGTCCATTTTTAGTGTTACGTGGCCCGGGGTCAATGACCTAGGGGTACTTAGGACCACCCCTTTTAGATTTTGGCAGGGGTATCATGGCCCACCCCCTAAATTTTGGCAGGGGTACCTAGGACCATCCCCCTTAAATTTTGGAAATTGCCAAATCTAAAAATTATGGTGTGGTAGCCTAGGACCATAGTATGTACCTTAATCAGTATTGGGGGTCTATGTCGTTCCCTTTTATGGGTAAAAAATTGCCAAAAAGTCAAATTTCGGGGGTTTTTGACCTAATTTATCCCCTTTGATGAGGTGTTATTATCCTATATGGTTATATGGGCGTATATAAGGGTCCGTTACCTTTCATAAGATATGGGTACATTTGTGCACCCCTTTAAAAATTTGGGAAGGGTATCTTGGCCCACCCCTTAACTTTTGGAAATTGCCCAATTTAAACATTTGGTATTATAGTACTGGATCCTAACATGTATTATGATAAATTTGGGTGGTCCACCTCGTTCCGTTCTAGGGGTACAAAATTGACAAAATATAAATGTAAGCAATACGTTGAACCACGTGTTTGGTCTTTTGGACCAATTTATCCTCTTGGATGAGGTCCTATTACCTTATATGGTTATATGGTTATGTATAGGGGTCCATTACCTTTCATAAGATATGGGTACATTTGTGCACCCCTTTAAAAATTTGGGAGGGGTACCTTGGCCCACCCCTTAAATTTTGGAAATTGCCCAATTTAAACATTTGGTATTATAGTACTGGACCCTAATATGTATTATGATAAATTTTGGTGGTCCACCTCGTTCCCTTTTAGGGTACAAAATTGCCAAAATATAAACGTAAGCAATACGTTGTACCACGTGTTTGGTCTTTTGGCCCAATTTATCCTCTTGGATGAGGTCCTATTACCTTATATGGTTATATGGTTATGTATAGGGGTCTATTACCTTTCATAAGACATAGGTACGTCTGTGCACCCCTTTAAAAATTTGGGAGGGGTACCTTGGCCCACCCCTTAAATTTGGGAAATTGCCCAATTTAAACATTGGGTATTATAGTACTGGATCCTAACATGTATTATGATAAATTTGGGTGGTCCACCTCGTTCCGTTCTAGGGGTACAAAATTGACAAAATATAAATGTAAGCAATACGTTGAACCACGTGTTTGGTCTTTTGGACCAATTTATCCTCTTGGATGAGGTCCTACTACCTTATATGGTTATATGGTTATGTATAGGGGTCCATTACCTATCATAAGAAATAGGTACATTTGTGCACCCCTTTAAAAATTTGGGAGGGGTACCTTGGCCCACCCCTTAAATTTTAGAAATTGCCCAATTTAAACATTTGGTATAATTGTATAAGACCCTAATATATATTACTATAAATTTTTGTGGTCCATCTCGTTTTCTTTTATGGGTACGAAATTGCCAAATTTTAGTCCAACCACGTGTTTCGTTTTGACCTAATTTATTCCCTTGGATGAGGTCCTATTACCTTATATGATTATATGGTCATGTATAGGGGCCCATTTCCTATCATAAGACATATATAGGGGCCCATTTCCTATCATAAGACATAAGACCCGGGAGGGGTACCATAGCCAATCCCTTAAATTTTGGAATTTTTCCAATTTAAGCATTCGCTATCATAGTACATGACCTCAATATGTATCATGATAAATTTGGGTGGTCCACATCGTTCCCTTTCATGGGTAAAAAAAAATTGCCAAAATATAAACATAAACAATATGTTGTACCACGTGTTTGGTTTTTGGCCCAATTTATCCCGTTTGATGCGGTCTTATTACCGTATATGGTTATATGGTCATGTATATAGGTTCATTTCCTATCATAAGACATTGGTACATTGATGCACCCTTTAAAATTTGAGAGGGGTATCTTGGGTCATTCACTCAGTTTTAGAAAATTGTTTAATATAAGCATTTGGTATCTTCGTACAGGTCTTCAATATGTACCACTATAAATTTGGATGGTCCACATCGTTCCCTTTCATGGGTAAAGAACTACCAAAAATCAAATTTCGGAGGTTATTGACCCCTATTTAATACGTTATATGGTTTATTACCTTTATATGTTTATGTGCCCTTTTAAATTTGGGAATTATCAAATAACAAAATTCGGTAAACGTTTTTCTAGGACCCATTGTTGTTTCTCTTATGGCCAAATATTCAAAATTTAAAGGTTATTGACCTATCTTTTCATACGGCTTTATTATTGAATAACTACAGGATTTATTAGTTTTTCATAAGACACAGGTGTATTTGTGTACCAATCTTAAATTTTGGGAGGGGTACATTTCTTATTGTCATATTAATAATTGGTAATTGTTCTTAAAATTGGATAGTATCTCATTCATTGGGTAAATCATTGTCAAATATGAGTATGATCACGTGATCAGTTATTGACCTATGATGGGATTAGGAGTCCAGGACATTGGTACATTTAAACTTTCTAGGATAATTTGAGAATGCGTCATTGGTTTTGATTATTACAGCCTATGGACCAAATATAAACGTAAGCAATACGATGTACCATGTGATTGACCTTGTGAGTTGGGTACAGTGATACATAGCTAACCTTATTGAATCTTATGACTCATAGTCTTAAGGAAATACATGCTACAACACTGGCAAAGTTATTGTTGATGCAATTTGATTGGTTGATCACTATCTTTTGTCCAATCTGATTGGCTGATCACTATCTTTTGTGCAATCTGATTGGTTGCTGATTAGTTTGAAAATTTTTGTTTCGAAATTTTTGTTTGAAATTTTTGTTTCAAAATTTTTTGTTTGAAACTGGTTTGAAATTTTTTCGTTTGAAATTTTTAGTTTGAAAATTTTGTTCCTAAAGTTTTGTTTAAAAAATTTTTGTTTGAAATTTTTGTTTCAAAATTTTGTTTGAAAATTTTTTGTTTGAACAAAAATTTCGAAACAAAAATGTTCAAAGAAAAAACTTTAAACAGAAAAAAAATTCGAACATTTTTTAAACTAAAAATTCAAACAAATATTTTTTTAGTTTTGAAACGAAAAAATTTCAAAACAAAATTTTGAAACAAAAATGTCAAAACAAAAAATTTCAAACAAAAAAATTTCAAACAAAATTTTGAAACAAAAATTTCAAACAAAAATTTTTTAAACAAAACTAGGAACAAAATTTTCAAACTAAAAATTTCAAACGAAAAAATTTCAAACCAGTTTCAAACAAAAAATTTTGAAACAAAAATTTCAAACAAAAATTTCGAAACAAAAATTTTCAAACTAATCAGCAACCAATCAGATTGCACAAAAGATAGTGATCAGCCAATCAGATTGCACAAAAGATAGAGATCAACCAATCAAATTGCATCAACAATAACTTTGCCAGTGTTGTAGCATGTATTTCCTTAAGACTATGAGTCATAAGATTCAATAAGGTTAGCTATGTATCACTGTACACTACCTCATCAAGGTCAATCACATGGTACATCGTATTGCTTACGTTTATATTTGGTCCATAGGCTGTAATAATCAAAACCAATGACGCATTCTCAAATTATCCTAGAAAGTTTAAATGTACCAATGTCCTGGACTCCTAATCCCATCATAGGTCAATAACTGATCACGTGATCATACTCATATTTGACAATGATTTACCCAATGAATGAGATACTATCCAATTTTAAGAACAATTACCAATTATTACAATTATTATTAAGAACAATTACCAAAATCTAAAAGGGGTGGTCCTAAGTACCCCTAGGTCATTGACCCCGGGCCACGTAACCCTAAAAATGGGCGCCGGGCGCCAGGGGGCGCAAAATTTTGGTGGCGACGGGCGCCCCCCTAGGTCATTAACCCCGGGCCACGTAACCCCGAAAATGGGGCGCCGGGCGCCCGGGGGCGCAAAATTTGGCGGCGGCGGCGGGCGCCCCCTAGGTCATTGACCCCGGGCCACGTAACCCCCAAAATGGGGCGCCGGGCGCCCGGGGCGCAAAATTTGGCGGCGGCGGCGGGTGCCATGCTCCAGGGGGCGGAAAATTTGCCTCAAGTCATGCAATTACTACTCTGTGGAAAATCAGCGTCCGGGGCGAGAGAATACGACGGCGCCCCTATACATATATTACAATTAATTTTCCCTTTCTTTTGCCTCTTTTTCTCCCGATTTTTTGCCCCCTTACTTCGGCGCCCGGGGCCGTCGCCCCGCTTGCTTCCCCACGGCACGGCCCTAATTGCATACATATCTCATTTTGTCTTCAGGATGAATAACTGTCCACCCTGTTTCCTCGAATTTTTCTTCTGATATTTCTGCTCTCCCTTTGCCTGCACGGTGCGCTTTTCCATTGAACATTATCTTTGTAACCAGTGGCTCCGATTTTGGTATAACTCTGTAACCCTCAACAAAGTGAACCTTACTTTTCTAAATATTTCGTGTTTCTTGTTTCGTGGAATTGCCTTCGAATATTCTAGCTAACATAAAATTTTGCGTCAGGAATTCCCAAGTAACTGAGTGAGCACACAAAATGAGAGAATGGATACAACACTGACATTTCTACATGATATCATGTAGATAAAACTTTTAAAAGTTATTACCTCACACATTCACATCGACAGTACTTCTACGAGTAGCATTGCTGCAAAGAGGTTCCGTGTGAGCCTCTTAAGTAAATTCAAGATTTTCATGTTGGGACTTCATTATACCTCAAGATTCGGAATATGAACGGAAGAGTCCCACGAGAAGATAAATATTCGCTGACACCGACTGAAATGTTACAACAGAAGTCGAAATACACAAATGCAGAATCAGTTTTATCACATCACACATACAAAAAGGAATACACGTAAGTTTTCTGGTCGTATAAGAAACTCTTAGGTATGAACGACCCATCACTAAAGTAAGAACTTATTGTACTAATCACTGTTGGTCTATGGTATCCACAAACACCAATACAGTATCCGTCTGCAATCTTTGTGTAAACACTTCAGAAATGTGAAATTGGTAGATGTAAGTAAATTTGGTAGAGAAATGTTCGCAAGGCATGGTTTGCATTTAAATAAAAGGGGAAAAGAATTGTTAAGTAATGAAATTTGTGATATAATTAACAGTGATACGAGCAATAAATCTATGTCTCAAGCAGCGTCGCCAATACCTTGGAAAGTAACTCAAAGTAAGAAGAATGTGGATGAGGGCACTTTTTTTAGTTCAAGGGTAAATTTAACACAGCGAGTAGGCTTACGTATCTTTCATCAAAATGTACAAGGGTTTTCCATTGGGAAACAATTAACGATGGAAATTTTGTTGACGGAAATTCTGAAGGATGTAGATATTATTTGTATAACCGAACATTGGTGTGCACAAAACAAATAGCAACTATAAATTTACCAAATTTCAAGCTAGCAAGTAGTTTCTGTCGAGAAAAGAAAACAAGGGGTGGTTCAAGCATTTTTGTAAAACACAGTTTAAAATTTAAAGAATGCACTGTTTAAACATATAAACGATGAAAAAAGTTAGAATGTTGTATTTTGGAGCTCCCAGTGGAAAAAATTGTAATAATCTGTATATATAGGACACCGGATAGTGAAGTTGAAATTTTTGGGCGTAACTTAGAAGTAATACTCTTACATTATAGTTGTACTAAATACAGCCCAGTAGTAGTAGGAGATCTAAATATGGATTTTTTTGAAAGATATTGATGTAAAGATAAAAACATTACTGGGTACGTTTAATTTAAAACATTTAATAAATAAACCTACTAGGATAACTCCAACCAGTATATCAGCACTAGATCAGATAATTCTAAACTCTGACCACTTGAGCTCAAGGTTGCAAGTGATTAGTACCGGATTTTCTGATCATGAAGCTCAGATTGCTGAAATATGTGATAAACGCTTCTCTGTAACTCAAAAGTGTAAGGAATATAGTGTAAGAACTTTCAAAGTTACAAGGGTATTCACTAATCAGAATATCAATTATTTCAATTATTTACTTAGTTACGAAACATGATAAGGTGTACTTTCATTAAACAACGCAAATGATATATATAATGAATTCATAAAAAATTTTGCTTACTATTTTGATATAGCTTTTCCTAAAATGAAACTCGTGTTAAAATCCCAGAAGAAAGGACAATGGGTTACTCTTGAAGTACTAAAAGCAAGTGCTACAAACATAAATTTACATAAACTTAGTAAGGTTTTTAAAACAGGTTGTGCAAAGTCCTACTATAAACAATATAAAAAAAGGTACAAGGAACTAATTAGAACGACTAAAAGGAACTACTACCAACTTAAACTTGCTTATGCATCGAATAAAACAAAAACCATGTGGAACATTATAAATGAAGAACTAAATGGTGGCAAAGAGACACATATGTGGATACAATAATACATGAATGGAACAGTGTAACAAACCCTAGGGTAAAGCAGAAATATTTAATAATTTTTTTATAAATGTTGTCGCAAAAATTATGGATGATGATAAAGTAAATAAATGTAAACAGAATGGCTACAAAGTAGTTACTGTAAATAATTTTAAACAAAGTTCAAATAAATGTGAAAAAGCAATCTTTCTACAGCCAGTATCAGAAGATGAAATAGCAAATATAATAAAGTCTCTCAAAAACAAAAATACAGTTGGAATTGACGAAATCTCAGATAATTTAATGAAAAGATCGTTTCAATCAGGTGAGAAAGCCACTTTGCCATTTAGCAAATATATCACTTACAAATGGCGAGTATCCAGGAAAGATAAAATTGCGAAAGTTAAGCCCTTGTTT
Organism: Thermobia domestica; assembly: GCF_964235325.1. Taxonomy (NCBI): domain Eukaryota; kingdom Metazoa; phylum Arthropoda; class Insecta; order Zygentoma; family Lepismatidae; genus Thermobia; species Thermobia domestica. The sequence goes on along the minus strand of NC_137465.1, from coordinate 104,035,677 downwards.
AAAAAAGGTGAAAAACAAAACATAAATAACTACAGACCAATATCTCTCCTACCTGTCGTTAGAAAAGTTTTGGAAAAAATTATGTATAACAGGGTAATTACTTTTTTATTGTTATCTCAACAAAACAACATGGCTTCCTTAAAGGTCGATCTGCAAACACGGCAATATTTAATTTTATTGAGAAAGTAAGAAATATTGTAGATAAGAAAGAAAACTGTATAGAAATCTTTCTTGATTTGTCTAAAGCTTTCGATACAGTACAACACAGTTTACTTTTGAACAAACTGAGAACTGTGGAATACGTGGTAAAGCAAGGGACTGGTTTGGTTCGTTCTTAAAAAATCGTAGGCAGGTCGTAGAAATAACGCATAAGAATAATAACATTGTAGAAAGCTATTTATCAGATGAATTATATATAAAACACGGAATTCCACAAGGATCTATTCTAGGGCCATTGCTCTTCTTTTTATATATTAATGATTTTGAAAAAAGCATATTTTCCGTAGATGTTACCCTTTTCGCTGACGATACCACTCTGCTAGTGAGTGGAAAAAATAAAAAATTATTGGAACAGAAAGCTAGGCAAACACTAAATGAAGTATCTCTTTGGATGAAGAACAATAATCTTTTTGTTAATGTTGAAAAATCCATTGCTATAAATTTTCATACCAAGTGCAGTAAACCAATATACCCTAACCTATATCTGAACCAAAATAAAATTAACTATACAACACACTGTTCGTTTTTAGGTCTTACTATAGATCATAACCTGACATGGGAATTTCATATAGAGTCAGTTATTAATAAATTAAATAAAATATGTTATGCACTAAGGATTATTAGAAAGAAGGTAAATTTAAAATTAGCTAAAACCTTTTACCATTCGTGTTTTAACTCTATCTTGCAATATGGTATCATGTTCTGGGGAAATTCAAGTCAGAGATTTAATGTTTTCAAAATTCAAAAGAAAGCCATAAGAATACTTTGTGATAAGAAGCCGAATTTTTCTTGTAGACGTTTGTTTAAGGTGGTCAATATACTTCCACTGGATAGTTTATATTTGTATCGTCTCTTTTTGTATTTGAAAGAACACTCATCGGCATTCGTAACAAATAAGGATGTGCATAATCATAATACGCGAAATAAGAATGAGTTTCATTTGTGTAGTCACCGGTCAGCAATGTATCAAAAAAGTGTAAGTTATGGTGGTGTTAAATTGTACAACATGTTGCCTATTGATATAAAGTATGAAAAAAATATGAAAAGGTTCAGACAAAAGTTAAAATCATTTCTATTAGAAAATTCTTGTTATACGATTGAGGAGGTGCATTTCGCCAGCCCCCCCACCTTGGAGTTTCGAAAAAAAACCTATGCCAATCGTTTGTGCTACGTTTGTGCCGGAATGTACCGCAAAAATTTTCATTTTCCCAGCCCCCACTTTAAAACTATTATAACTTCGTACCGGAAGTGGTACAACCGAAAATTTTTCCGGCACATTCCGGCACAAACGTAGCACAAACGATTGGCATAGTTTTTGTTTCGAAATTCCAAGTTTGGAGGCTGCCGTTTCTCCAGCCCCACGCACTTTGAAACCCATATAACTTCGTACCGGAAGAGGTACAAACGAAAATTTTTGCGGTACATTCCGGCACAAACGTAGCACAAACGATTGGCATAGTTTTTGTTTCGAAATTCCAAGTTTGGAGGCTGCCGTTTCTCCAGCCTCCCCATTTAAAACCTTATATCTTCATACCGGGAGTGGTACAAACGAAAATTTTTGCGGTACATTCCGGCACAAACGTAGAACAAACGATTGGCATAGGTTTTGTTTTGAATTTTTAGGTGGGGGCTGCCGTTTCCCCAGCCCCCACTTTTAAACCCTTATAACTTCGTACCGGAAGTGGTACAAACGAAAATTTTTGCGGTACATTCAGCCACAAACCTAGCACAAACGATTGACATAAATTTTGCTTTGAAATTCCTAGGTGGGGGGGGGGCTGCCGTTTCCCCAGCCCGCCACTTCAAAACCCTTGCAATTTCGTACCGGAAGTGGTACAACCGAAAATTTTTGCGGTACATTCCGGCACAAACGTAGCACAAGCGATTAGCATAGTTTTTGTTTCGAAATTCCAAGATTGCAGGCTTCCGTTTCTGCAGCCTCTCCACTTCAAAACCCTTATAACTTCGTACCGGAAGTGGTACAAACGAAAATTTTTGCGGTACATTCCGGCACAAACGTAGCACAAACGATTGCCATAGGTTTTGTTTCAAAATTCCAAGTTTGGAGGCTGCCGCTTCTCCAGCCCCCCCACTTTAAAACCCTTATAACTTCGTACCGGAAGTGGTACAAACGAAAATTTTTGCAGTACATTCCGGCACAAACGTAGCACAAACGAATGCTATAGTTTTTGTTTCGAAATTCCAAGTTTGGAGGCTGCCGTTTCTCCAGCCCCCCCCCACTTTAAAACCCTTTTAACTTCGTACCGGAAGTGGTACAAACGAAAATTTTTGCGGTACATTCCGGCATAAACGTAGCACAAACGATTGGCATACCTTATGTTTCGAAATTCCAAGTTTTGAGGCTTCCGTTTCTCCAGCCCCACCACTTTGAAACCCTTATAACTTCGTACCGGAAGTGGTACAAACGAAAATTTTTGCGGAACATTCCGGCACAAACGTAGCACAAACGATTGCCATAGGTTTTGTTTCTAAATTCCAAGTTTGGAGGCTGCCGTTTCTCCAGCCCCCCCACTTTAAAACCCTTATAACTTCGTACCGGAAGTGGTACAAACGAAAATTTTTGCGGTACATTCCGGCACAAACGTGCACAAACGATTGGCATAGGTTTTGTTTTGAAATTCCTAGGTGGGGGGGCTGCCGTTTCCCCAGCCCCCCCACTTTAAAACCCTTATAACTTTGTACCGGAAGTGGTACAAATGAAAATTTTTGCGGTACATTCTGGCACAAACGTAGCACAAACGATTGCCATAGGTTTCGTTTCGAAATTCCAAGGTGGGGGGGCTGCCGTTTCCCCAGCCCCCCCACTTTAAAACTATTATAACTTCGTACCGGAAGTGGTACAAAGGAAAATTTTTGCGGTACATTCCGGCACAAACGTAGCACAAACGATTGGCATAGGTTTTGTTTCGAGACAAAGTAATATTACTTTATTTTACTCATGTAAATTTTTTTTACATATGACGCATGTTACACTTACTTGAGGACATTCCTCGTACTTGTAAGTTCATACAAAAGAAAATAAATACAAATACAAATACAGAATTTGTCGATAATTATTCCTATTTCATTCATCGTTTCTATTCATCATATATGTATTTTAATACACATTCACATATTCTTACATATAAATCAATATCGTCGTATCAGTTCATTTTATTTGTATATAAGAATTATTTTAGTAAATATTATTTTCATATACTCGATGAGAATTTGAAGTAATTGGTGGAAGAAATAATAGTTCACAATACAACATCAACATCACTGGCGCAAATCCCGGGGGGATTTTTTTTTTTTCAAATAGATAGAGCGATTACATTAGCCGAGTTTCTTAGTGGAGACAATCCGTTAATGAATTAAGGGATAATGGAGACTAACGGCTGCTATCTATACCCCATACATGTAAGCGAACTTTATTTTGTTGCAACAGATAGCTAGAGCAACTACTTCACTGAGTTTGTTGATGGAGTAAACCTGGAGTAACCACCAGTGATTTTAATGTGGTTACCTATAGGCTATATTCAATATACACTCTAAAAACTGTGACGCTTATATAAGCGTAAAAAATCGCATTTTCTACATATAAAATAAATGTAATATTGTTCTTATAAATGGAAGGTCTCACGTTATGTTTAAACTGAGCGCAATGCGACGCTTAAATGAACGTAGCAAACTTGATGTATGTTACATATAAATAGAACTGACCACCGGTACACAAATCGAATGCACACCGTTACATATAAATAGCAAATGCCTCATGCTGGTATATAGGGGACAAAAGTAAAGTATATTTATTGACAATACATATGGTAAATAACTCATATTAAGTATAATATAAATAATCCAAATATAATATCTAATTGTCTACTTTGTTGAAAGCAAGTGGTGCTCAAAAGAGGAGTCTAACTTACACTCTCAAGAAAATTAATTGGTATACCGTTGTTCTCCCTCCTTCAAAAAATAAATAAATAAATAAATAAAAATAAAAAAATAAAAAAAGAGCAAGCGATACCAATCGAAGGTTGGTTAGGTTTCTCTTCAGCAAAGTGGCAGAAAAAGGTAGACAAATACACAAAATTTAGATTATTTATTATTGTCACCAGATATACCTATTAATTTTCTACTAATTTATTATTAGACGTGATAAGTAAATCTCGACAATATTGTATTATACAATATCTGCGGCAATTAAGATATAATGCTGAACTTAAACATTTATTTTAAAATGAAAGTGAAGTATTCGCTTTCTTAACTTGAGAATATTGTAATGCTCAGAAAACAAAACCTCACACACTCCGAAGCCATTTTGTTGAACTGAATTAAACAGCAGGAAAAAATTGTCTAGCACAATCTAATAAAATAGCTGGATTGGCCATAGGAACCAAGTTTACCATTTGTTGACAAAAAAAAAAAAAAGCAAAACTCTTGAAACTGCTGTTTGTCATCCTCGTGCTAAAAACGCAAGATACACAAATCCCTCGCGGTCCAGGCGATAACATCCCGTAGTACTGAGAGGCAGTGGGGAGGTCCATTTGTTCGAATCCCACCGCCAACCATCCTGACTTAAGTTTTGGAGTGTTTCCCTCAGTTTAACCAGGCGAATGTGTCGATGGTACCTTAAGTCCGTGCCCTTGCCGATACCTTCCTTGCCCTATACCTTATCCTGGCCAGAGACACAGCTACTAAGAGGCATTAAAATAAATTGAAGAAACTGTAAAAACCACAGCTTTTCTTCACACAACATTGTAACATCTTACAATATTGCCTTGATCCTTCCTTGATCATTTTTACACTGATAGAGAATGTATGAAGAAAATACTAAACACATAATATTAGCTGCTTCTACGAAATAAGCTATAGATAATAAAAGGAAAAAATAGGAATCTGCGAAAATAAGCATTAACGTATAAGCATTTTCGTCAGTGAGTTGGTCAATATTGCGGTCATATTAAGAACTCCACAGGATGCCTGTTTACATGAGCGATTAGAATTTACAAAATTGTTATGAGCACTGTTTTTTTTTTTTTTAAACCTTTAATTTAAGCATCTATCCATGTACAAGTTTTCAAGGGCAGTTTTGACCTGACTCTGTTAAAATCTTTCCTTGTTAAACATTGTTTAAAAAATGAAATCATTTACTGTTAGGAACAATGACATATATTAATCGGGTAAACATAAAAATAATACACAAGGAATGAGTGAAACACTGTATAAGTGAACTATATTTCAAATTGCTACTTTTATTCAAAAGGACACTCTTACAAGCTTGCAGAATATCTTGAAAACTATTTACAACTTTCTTCAAGGCCTTTTCTGTCACATATGATTTCCTTCTAAACGCAAGTACACTATTTTCGCACAGAGTTTGGTCCCTCCAAACCCTTTGTGTAACTCATATATGCATTTATGCTGTCGATGTTAGTATCACCAGATCTATGTTCGATTCCACTAGTAATACTGTGAACGCGTGTAGGCTTACAAATATAATTTTTAGTGTGTCTGCGTAATGAGAAACTAAATTTGAACTTAGATTTACAAGAACTGCACTCATACCTCAATGCTCCTTCATGCCTCTTTACATAGCGTGACAATTTATCAAAACTGAACGTAGGCCTACTAAAAACAAAATGAACACACCGATAAATGTCCTCGATCATCAACTGCCAAGTACCTCATTATTTTCGAGGTGTACACTTTATTCCTCACGGTCTGTACCTTGCTCTTCTATGTGGGGAGGACGGACTGCTCTCTGTAGGTACTTTTTTCTATCGTTCGTTGTACACTTGGTGCCAATCTTCCAGGTGTATCTGAAAAAAAGAAAGAAAGATAAAAGAAACATCAGTACTGAAAGTGTATACGGCCTTTTCACATTTAAAATTAACTCAGATAAAATGTTATATATATATATATATATATATATATATATATATATATATATATATATATATATATATATATATATATATATATATATATATATATATATACAGGTCTGTATTTCATTAGGCAAATGCTGAAATGGTATCACAAACTTAGTCCTTAACGATTTTGTTTGAAGGCTGATTCTCCCATCTTCATACAGAAGGTGGTTGCTCGGGATATGTCCGAACTTTTTGGCGATGTCACTCACCTGTGAGTGAGCTGGACTCACAGCACATTTGTTATTAGTCTCAAGTTAGTTTTGTTTTAAATTTAAAGTTCCATTAATTTGCCACTATGACTGAAGGGCAGAAAAGGCTCGACAAAAATTAAGAAAAAATCGATTACAGCCATATTATTATTAGATGCCATCCCAGCATTCACCATTTTGTTTATTTTGATCTTAGATAGGTTAAAGACTACTTATCCCTGCTTATTATCACGCTTATATTCAACGAAACTTAAAAATTTCGTAAAAGATGCTTCAGAACATGGGTTATACTCATGTACAATTTTAACATGACGAACGAGGAAATGTTTATTAGACCGCTGAATGTACGAAACCTGACATATGGGGCTCTTCGTTCACTTGCATAAATTTTGGACTTTACAAGAACCACGAAGGCAGAGAGAAATTAAATATCTCACTCCAATTTGTACTAATATTGAGAATTCAACAACAAACTGTTGGAGGTGTGGAAAAAACTGTTATTGAATATTTATTTGGAACGATCGAAAAAAAAAGACGAGAAAATTGATGCTTAAATTTATTTTGATACTCATGATAAATTATAAAGATTTAGTTGAATGAATTTTGGAAATTGAAACGAAAACTTGAAATCATTAATTTGGAAAGTGCTGATAAGAAAGTGAATGATAGATATACTATAAATTATATATGTAATTATTAGCAATAGTAACAATCAGGGGTGGATCCAAGACCGACTTCTGGGGGGGGGGGGGCGGTGGGTTGTCATACTGTTACTTTTAAAGGCTCCAAACTTTGGAATTGGTTTTATTTATATATATAATATAAGAAAGTTTTACTCTTTTGGAGGGGGGCAATCGCCCCCTGGATCCGCCCCTGGTAGCAATAATAATTACTCCTGGCACACGATTGTCTGCATGATCATGGTCAGGGATTTGACTTCTGGTTTTTTACACCGGAGGTTATTACTTTTAATTCATATAGCTTCCACATGACTGTGGCTCAACATACAAAATTCTGTACTTTTGCTGCAGTCACACATTGCCACACAAAGGGAAGACAGCCAAGCCGAGGCAGAGAATGCGGGGAGGTAGTCCTTAGTCCTGAGTGCATTGTCTGTGTGCCTCAGGCATAATGTTGGAGAAATCTTTGTACAACATATGTGGCATGGTGCTTTGTTGCGTTACTTACAGTACTGAACCTCGGTTTGGCTGCCTTGTCCTGTGATCAATGTGCGCCCAGCCTAAAGGGACGTTCACTAACTCTGCCTTACACGAAAGCACTCTTATTATTAACCCCTTCAGTGTGGGTGGCGAGTTAACTCGTGTCTTCAAAACGCACCTGCTGTGCGGATGGCGTATATATACGCTTTCACTTTGCTTTGGCTATTTTGTATTGCGTATGGCGAATATACTTGCCCATAGTATGAGTAATGTTATTCCCGACTTAGCGAGTTTGCGCTCACCTAGGAACCCCAAGAGACCGCACAGAAAAATTGGTCTTGATCTGTTGAGGCATTCCCAAATTTTGTGTAACCTAACCATATGATGATGATAATGATGATAACCATAAATACGACAATGACAAGTTATAGTAGCTAATTAGAAGCAACAAAGATCATAATGCCGAAAATTTTATTGTGATTGCTTGAGAGGTTCAAAAGTTATTAAAAGGTAACAAATTCCAAAGTTCTAAAAAAAAGCTACAATTTTTAACAGCGGTTCGCATCTGAAAATTACGCACTGAAGGGGTTAATATTTAATATAAATATTTATAATTCATAAACGTAAGCTGAGTCAGTAGAAAAATGAAAAGATTCTAATGTAATCATCGTATAATGGATTTGCGATAAGGACTCGCAGCTGCATTAAAATTCTATCTCCAGGTGCACATTTGTCTTACAGCCATCACTGGTAAGGGAGGAGGAATATTTACTCACAGAGAGATAAAAACTAATTCTGATAACCATTAGTGAAATGAATCATTATATAAATCTGCAAATAATCCTTGGAAATCACAGATTGAAACTTCACAGTCAATTTACAGAACTAAATCAATACTTCGGTTTGGTAGAGTTCAAAAGTAAGCACGTGTCCAATTATTTTATTACCAAAGTTTCCGTTTGCATCACCGAACGCTAATAAAAATAAACATTTTTATCGAGTAATGAATATCAATATTGGACTCTTTGTTTACATGATTTCGTAGAATCTAGAGTAATACAGCTGACCTTCTCATCCAGAAACACATTTTGTTCTTAATCGGTTAAGTCCCGAGTGAGAAAGCAATTCTTATCACTTCATTTGATAAGATGATATCTCTTACTTTTCCTTTTTATTGTTAATCTTATAAATAGCAATATTCTCTTTAGTGTGAAATGTAGCCTACTTTGTGAAGTGTGCCTACACCAGGAAACGAGTAACTACAAAACAATGTATCAACTACCTTTTTCAGCTGATGAAACACTTCACTCTTTGGCTCTTAGAAGGAATTAGAAACGTTCGTTGGCATCAAGATTTTAAATATTTGTTAACACACACACACACTCTCTCTCCAAAGGAAACGAAAGTCGCGTAAATTCAATAGCCCAAAACCTAGAGATAAATAAAACCAACTTATGTTTTTACCAGATCATCTACAACAATAGAGAGTATGCTTCCATTTCGATCTCTATTGGATCCATCCTGTAGACAGTATCATTTAAGTCTCCTGATACTTACAGTCGCTGGCTAGACATAAGGCGTAAACTTCAAAGCCAGCATGTTTTTAAAAGGGGGAATGAAACTCCTTTAGAGAAGGTTGTTATATATAAGGTGTCTCTTACAGGTTATCTCAGATTAATGTAAAACTCTTTAAAACAGAATTAAATATCTCATTAACCAAATCCGACAGGTATACATTTCTGTTTGTGGTGTTATGTATCGTAAGAACGAAAATGTTCAAACTGGTCCTCTTCCGCTATAATACATAATCTACAACGACGTAGAACCGAGCGACATACTAATTGTGTTTTTTCTAATGATATAAGAGTATTGCAGACCTACTCAATTTGCTTTCTTGGATCTTCCAGTGTTTTCTTTTGTTTTCTGGTATAACCATGTTCTTTCATTTTCCAAACAAAGAAATCTAGAGGGATTATACTCGAAAATGAGGTGGGAACTTCGCAGCACTTCCTCTTTATCCTATCTATCTCTCAGGGAATGTGAGACCGAGAAGATCCCTCACAGTGAGTTGAAAGTAGAGTGACACTACTCATTATCACCATTCTGTTGAAGATACTGCCCATCGTAGGTACACAACACCAGAAGCATTGTAACCCTATACCTATGTGCTTTAATAAGTAAGATATACTGTTTTAGACTATTTTTCTATATGTACTAATTTGAGACATTGTGTATACTATGCACTGTTACAATATTTGTTGCATCCCTGTAAGTTGCAGCCTGATCGAGCCGATTAAATTACAGGAGCATCATTTCGGGAGGGCAGGGACAATTCCCCCTCCAGCGTTTGAGAAATATATGTTTTTAAGAAGTTGTATACTAATATAGTAACACGTAACATAAAACTCTTTATGTCGTGGATAGTCTTACCCCCTCCTCTGGCAAAATCTTATATGACGCTACGGTTATGTTAGCTTCCACATTTATTGCTAGAACCAATTTCAATACTGCATAAATAATTCGAAGCAAGTAAACTAATTACAACAAGTATTCTTCAACAGTTTTTGAGAAAAATATATAAATATAAAAATTTTAAAAAATTAGAAAAAAGTGAAGTCGTCCCTATAATTTATATTATTACAATTTGTGCAATTTCTTTACGCATTCGTAAATTTATTTAGTCTATTAATTATGAATCTGAGTGTGATAGTGGTCTAATCAACAATAATTTAAAGATGAGAATCAAAGTCTTAAACTTATCCATTCTCTTCTGAAAATTGTTTTAGAGTTTATATTTGGCAGCTAGTACAACGAAACTCTTAACTTCTATTCAGCACTTTAGATTTATAACAGAAGTTGTATTTCACATTTTTATTATTTATATTGTTAACCTAGAGATGTGAATGTTTGATAAACTATTATTGCGGTCTTCGACTAATTGGGAACTTCGTCTCCAGAGCCTTACCCCCATTTGCTAGCCGTAGGGTCTTGCACCTCATAATTTCAGCCTTGCTTACACTCTTCGCAGGCCAACAACTGGTTTATGGCATTTTTCTTTGCGAAAAATTTAAACCAATTACCCTTAGAATACGCGTTTCAACAGTAAAATGATAAAAAGTAGTGTTGGCCCAGATGATAAATGTATTCAAAAATTTATTTAAAATGATTCCGCTGGTGATAAAACTGATAACCTCGAAGACATTTTTATATATTGAGAAAAAAATATCATCATCTTCTTTTGTTAAAAGTGGAATTTCTGGAAACACTTGGGCATGTACCCACTTGTTTTGAATAAGAAGTTGAGGGGAGTTGTGCTCAGCACATCTGGTTTTTTCATCATCTGTATCGGAGTTGTCTACTTCCTTTCTTCAAGTAGTTCCGCAATTATCCTCACAACGCTAGATGGGTGGCATAATGCCAATATAAGTGGTCATTCATCACTTGTCTAACCAGATTCAGCACTCCTTGATTTCACTGATGCCACTAGAAGCGGTATTCCAATGTAGCTAGATTATTGGCATTAATTAACCTAATAAATAGTTGTTCCCAAGTGACCATCTACATTTCATAAGTCAGCAAGAAGTGTTGTCTGTTCTAGACACTTTACCCACCGCGGCTTTAGGTAATATGGTTAGGTAGATATAACTTAAACAATTGAAACAATTGAAATACTATTTAAAAGTACAATATACCTGAACATTATTAATTATATTACATCATTAAATATTTTGTGATCAGGGCTTCGCGGAAGAAAGTTTAGGAAGAGGTGTTACAACTATACTTATAATAATAATAATAATAATAATAATAATAATAATAATAATAATAATAATAATAATAATAATAATAATAATAATAATAATAATAATAATAATAATAATAATGTGAACTTAAAAATTAATGAGGTTAATGTTCTAGAACAATTCTGTAATATAATAATAGAAGGACACACTGTACAGTTATGATTGCAAGTTCCATTTAGAAGTGATACAGTCTTCTGCACAACGTAATTTTAAAATTAGAGAGGATTCATAAAATTCATCTTTTCGAGCTAATTTTCATCGATAAAATCAATTTTCATAATGAAGTAATAACCACAATAAGAAATCACAGGAATATAAAAGCAGCTGTAAAATACGAAAGAAAATAAGCTAGAAACATGGAGGGGCGGATCCAGGACCGATTTCTGGGGGGGGGTTATCATACTGCTACTTTTAAGGGCTCCAAACTTTGGGATGGGTTTTATTAATATATATATATATATATATATATATATAGGCCCTATATATATATAAAATAAGAAAGCTTCCTCTTCTGGATTCGCCCCTGGAAACATGGTTGTTTTACCAATATTCTCAGAAAAATGTATTCTACAACTTTCGGTTACTGTTCTAAATCGGAAATGTCAAATTTCTATCTTTGTTCCCGCGGAAGTAGTCTTTCACTTTATTGCGCTGGCAACGTTGCTGCAACCGGATTGGTCGATGTGAAAGCAGCGCTGAAGGTCAAACGCCAATATGGGTGTCGCGTACTATAGTAATACATCCTGGTTCCTCTTTTCATCTTCCTATTTTTTCTTTCGTTTCATCCGGTTCTGTGGTAGTGTTTCTCGAATTCGTTTAATCTAGAAATTACAGTATCATCAATGCTATAAGTTTGTAATTATTCACCTACCGTAAAACATTAGACCCTACCATTTCCTGGTTTTAGGGTGAAATAAAACCAGAAAACGGTGATGCCTTAACTGTAACTCCACAACGTAAATTAATGAAGTTTTGAATTAGATGGAGGGTAAAAGTGATTGAAGGCCTTTGCCCTCCATCCAATGTAAAAGTGCCTTTAGGTGTTTACGTTATTCAGTACATTTTAATTAATAGTAATAACCACGAATTTAGTAACATTCAATAACTCCGAATTCACATTTAACACTCAATACTTTCTACATTCAACTACAATCATTAGCTGAAACTGGATTCTAAATTGGCTAGTACGATTTACGTGCAGGAAGTAACAGAATGTAATCCACATTACTGATGAGCCGATGAACGTTGACTTTCGTTAACCCAAACAATTCTAACCATAGAGAAAAACCAAATTGAGCAGCTATAGATGCCAATTTTAAAATTTTGCAAGGAGTCAAAATTCTCAAAATTTTATTTTTAAAAATTTAATAAAATTCTCTATTCGTTACGACAGTGCGTCTGGTACATAGTATGATTCTTTCTCATCTTTTGTCTTTTTTTATTATTAAAGAAGGTTTGGATTGGCTGCTATTTGAGAGGCTACTTGAGACACGAACTCACAGTTTAATATGTACCTGAGCAGCAGTTTCATTTCAAGTTTTTGCCAGAGAGGGCGGTAATATTCTCCAGGGATATAAGATTTTTCACGTTTTTTTTTTTTTTAAATTAGTGTATTAGTATACAATTTATTAAAATACTAGTTGAATATACCCATGCTTCGCACGGGGGCTGTATTTGGAAGTCAACGCATGTGGGAGTATCACCATTGATCTCAGTGACCGCGAAAACTATGGATTTGATACTAATATCGGTCATTTTGGGCTATTTTTAAACGTCATTTATAAAACATAACTTTATGTTAGAATGGAAGAAATTGTCCTCCATAGAAAGAAAGATGGAAAAAAAAGCGAGAAATAGGAAAAAGAGTAACAACTGATCGAGAATTTGAAGAACAGAAGAAAATATTGAGAGTTAAAAGAGGAAGTTAAAGATCGAGAAACGTGGAAACATTTCCAGGAGCAACCGAGCACCTTAAAATGAAAACAGAAAGGAAACGTCCCAATAGGCAGAGTACTTTAATAATAATAATAATAATAATAATAATAATAATAATAATAATAATAATAATAATAATAATAATAATAATAATAATAATAATGGGTTCGCCACAAACACTGTTAACTTAAGATTGCAGAGTGTGTCTAACAATGTCCCCAGTAGATATTTGTAACTTACAAAATTTCAACGATTATTGTCTATTAACTTAAAAGTTATAAGAGCGTATCAAGATAAGTGGCACGTATCTTGATGTATAGGCACTTACTCAGGAATTCATTTCGTGGTGGTCCAAATTTAATATGAGTATAAATTTCATTACAACTCATAAAATAACTTCTGAAATTATACTAAATTTACAGAAAAGTCGGGATTTCAGAAGGGCCGGACTCCCAGGACTCACCCCTGCGTACGTTCCTATATCTATCTATCTATCTATATCTATGTATCTATTTATCTCTCTCTCTCTCTCTCTCTCTCTCTCTCTCTATATATATATATATATATATATATATATATATATATATATATATATATATATATACAGGGTGACCGCGTGACTATGTTACAAAATTTAAGGGATGGTTCCTGACACGGAAACAAGACAAAAGTTCAAATAAACTTTTGTCCAACGTATAAAATTTTGAAGCTACAAGGTGCCGAAAGCGTGGGAAAATGACATTCAAAGCTCTATAGCTCGACTATGGTGAATGATAGAGCTAATGCAGCATGGTCACGTCAAAGACACCGAAGTTGCTGTATTCAAAAATGCTTAGGTTGAGATCGTGCAATTCGTGCACAAGGGATTCCTCAAAGAGCGTAGAGATTCCCGGATAATCTGTCAAGAAAGATGGGTCGAAAAGGATACGGATGAATAGCTGTCCCAACTGCTTGCAATAATTTGTCTGTACTAAGTCGATATCTCGCACAAGCACAAAATGGCGAATAGTTTTATACGTGTCATGTGTGGTTGCATAACGCGCACTAAATACTAGTGAGAAAATATGAAAGGAAAATTTGAATAAATTGGTACAAATGGTAAATGCATGATAGTACACTGTCCTGTTCATTGTACGTATAGACGCGTTTAACAAAGGGATAATCATGAAACGCACTAAAATGTTGTACAAACATCACACTCACATGGTCTTCTTCCATGTAGTTTTGTCATTGAAAGCAAGTAAAAGTAAGGGGAAAAACCGGGGGATATGGGTGCTTTCTTCCAGGCAGAAATCTTATTTTATTTGATGATACGAGCCGAGGATACTTTTGACGAGAGAGGAATTTTTCCGCCATCCCATGTTAATGTGACCACTGCCAGAGAACAACAGTAAAATATCTGTTTCTTATCATTAGCCGTAATATGTGTTACCCGAACATTGAAAAAGAACAAGGAAAAACAATTTATTAGGACGTTTGTTTTAGTCGCTGCTTCCGATGTTTTGCAGGACTGATATCGAGATTTTGTCTAGAATGCTTAACATGTCATATTGTTATCGTTTAGAAGATATTTTGTTTTCACAGACGGTGTTATCACCTGAAGTACGCCACAGTTTGGAGGTTCGATCACAAGCATTTGTTCTTCCTTCTGTCGTAGAAAACAATCGAAGGTAAGGAAAGTATAAGACAACCCTACTAATAGGCGTTGTGGAAGGTGGAAGGTCAGTCTTCATGTGGTTTGTTCGTAGCGTATGAGTTTCTTCGTGCAGTTTGTGCTTTGCTTGTTCGAATATGAGATCAAATGGAGTATTCGATAGCAGAACTTGCGGACATGATATTTGTATACGGTCAAGCAAATGGCAACAGTCGAGAAGCTGATAGGTTATATCGACTGAAGTATCCACAAAGAAGACATCTAGCCCATACTATGTTTGCCAGACTTTTCCAACGCTTTTGAGACACGGGGAATTTACAACCTCAATACTACGACCAAGGAAGACGAAGAACAAAAAGGACTCCGGACTTTGAAGAACAAGTGCTTGATCGTTTCGCCCAAGACCCAACAGTAAGTACCCGGAAAGTAGCACGTGAAAGGGGAGTAGCACAAGATACTGTTTGGAAAGAAGTACACAAGCAACAGTTACGCATCCGCAGAGGGTTCAGGCCTTACGTCCAACTAACTTCCAACCTCGCGTTCGGTTTTGTGAGTGGTTTCTCCAACGCTCTGTAATTGATCCGCAGTTTGCTTCCTACGTGCTTTTCACCGACGAAGCTTGTTTTCCGAAAGACGGGATATTTAATAGTCACAATAGTCATGTATGGGCAGACGAAAATCATTATGCAATTGTGGGAAGGGGCCACCAAGACCGATTCGCCATAAATATGTGGGCGGGTATTATCAGTGATCAGATAATAGGTCCATATTTACTACCACCACGATTAACTGCACCAGTGTATACGAGATTCCTGCGAGACATACTTCCAGAGTTATTAGAGGATGTTCCTCTCGGTGTTCGTCAACGGATGTGGTTTCAACATGATGGCGCCCCAGCTCACTTTTCAGCTAGTGCTCGAGTGTATTTGAATCAAACGTTTCGTGACAGATGGATTGGAAGAGGCGGTCCTTGTAATTGGCCTGCACCTTCCCCAGGTTTGTTTCCACTTGATTTTTTCTTGTGGGGTCATGTCAAAACACTTGTCTATGAAACGCCTAAGAACTATTAGCAACTATTAGCAGAAGAACTATTAGCACGAATACTCGCTGCTTATGATACTATAAGAACAGCTACTGGGTTGTTACAGCGGATGCGTCAGAACTTACTGCGACGATGTAACACCTTGGGAGATTTGTCTCGTTTACAGGTAATTGATTATGTTCTTGGCTGCATTCAATCCTGCTGTAAAATGTTGATTGAAGACATTATTCCCATTCTTGTGACTTTTGTTTTTAGGAAACAACCTCTTTTGCATTATACTTGTTTTGCTCAGTTTTGTTTATTTGTTTTCAATGACAACAATACATGGAAGAAACACTTTAATAGTGTGATCCTTTTACAACGTTTTAGTACGTTCCATGACTATTACCTTTTATTACAAGCGCCTGTTCGATGATAGGAGAGCGTAATATCATGTATTTACCATTTGTATCAAATTATTCACATTTTCCATTCATGCTTCCCACTAATATTTAGTGCGTGTTATGCAATCACACATGGCACGTATAAAACTGTTCGCCGTTTTGTGCTTGTGCGAGATATCGACTTAGTACAGGCACATTATTGCTAGCAGTTGGGACAGCTATTCATTTGTATCCTTTTCGACCCATCTTTCTTGACAGATTATCCGGGAATCCCTACGCTCCTTTGGGGAATCCCTTGTGCACGAATTGCACGATCTCGACCTATGCATTTTTGAATACAGCAGCCTCGGTGTCTTTGACGTGACCATGCCGTATTAGCTCTATCATTCACCATAGTCGAGCTATAGAGCTTTGAATGTCATTTTCCCACGCTTTCGGCACCTTGTAGCTCCGAAATTTTAAATGTTGGACAAAAGTTTATTTGAACTTTTTGTCTTGTTTCCGTGTCAGGAATCATCCCTTAAATTTTGTAACATAGTCACGCGGTCACCCTGTATATATATATATATATATATATATATATATATATATATATATATATATATATATATATATATATATATATATATATATATATATATAGGGAGAAAGAGAAGCATATATCTTATATAGGTCTACGGAATTATAAGTAAGCATTCACGCAACGAAGTTGGTTAATAACGATATTTACACTGACAGGCACTGAAGACTTTCATGTTCTATCTCCAAAGAGTATGGTTATATGCTTGTGAAGTTTACGTGGAACTATTAGAAAAGAATGCTCTTTGAAACAAACAAACAAACAAACAAAAAACGTCAAAATCTGTGCAGCTATGTCGAAGTTATGCGTAAACATACTCGTACTAAATTTGGTTAATTACGTTTTCACACTACTACATCCATTGAGATGTTTCATGATCTAGCTTCAAACACTATCATTACATCCTCATGAAATTTATTTGGATCACTGGGGAGGTATGCTTTCAAACAAATAAGGAATTATTAAAATTGGTGCACTTATGTCCAAGTTTTGCGTAAAGAAAGACATAACATGTAGGCTATAAACGGATCGAATTGAGAACTCTTTTTTTTTCTTTTTTTGTTTTTTTGAAGCCGGGTAAAAAAGATATGTTTTAATAATGAGAAGAGGTTTGCACAATCATAATGTATAATAGAATGCCTGCAAAAGTAGTGAAATTGAGACGGAAAGAGAAGAAAGTTTTCCATGTAAAAATTCACACACACACGCAATTACAGTATGCAGAACGAGAATTCGGGTCATCAATATTTACAATGTTTAAATGCTCGATTACTCTGTATTGTTAACCAATGTAATAATAATAATAATAATAATAATAATAATAATAATAATAAAACTAGCAGAATTGATTTTTTTTCTTCAGAAGCACTCTTTTATCGTTAGTTAAACGAAAAAAAAAAGTTTGTTCTTTTTTCCATTAAAGAGCCAATTTATGACTTAGCGATAATGAAAACACCTTATCTTGAAATGTTAAGAGCGAGTTTGATTTCAGAATGGTGACATTCAGATTACATGCTTCATTGCTCATCCGTCTCACATAACCTCGCTGCTGAAAGGGACATTAAACTCAAAATCAAAAATGAAATCTTTGAGTTTTACGTCCCACTGTTATGCCGGTTAGGCTAAAGGAGACGGTGATGATGAGTAATGAATGAAATGGTGGAATGAAGAAAGTGGGAGGAAACGGGAGAACCCCGAGAAAACCCACGCACACGGTGTTTGTCCACCACAAAGTCCACTTGGCGGGAGCTGGGATCGAACCCAGGACTCCAAGCACCAAACTCAAAATCAACTCGACCCTATGTATCTTATATAAATCTCGAAATTAAAATTAAAATAGGATTTATCACATAAATACTTGGTCTTATTGGGTATCACACGAATGACAAGTTTTCTATGCTGTTAAAGGTTGCTACTACAATTCTAGACTAAATGAGTTTATGGTAGACATAATCATGTCAGTGAAATTCCTTCTTCCATATTCATTCCATAAATTCTTTCATTGTCATTCATTAAAATTTATGATTTTTCCCCCTTTGCCTGCTGGACGTAGTACATTCAGATGCCCTGCCGCATTTGGTCTGGACTGAAAGTCTCCAGATTTAAGTCTGATTGAAAATGTGTAGAGTTATTTGGAGAATATATATCCAATTTGCTAAAAGTTTGGATGATACTATTAATGAGTGAATTGATTCATATTGATGTCATAGCCTGCAACATTCCATGGAATCGGAGGCCTTTATCTAGGAAAGAAGCAGCATTAGATAAGTGAACCGGGGTGACTGCGGTGTGCTTATTATAGATTGCTTCTCTATGATCGACATCAGGGACGTAGTGCTCATTAAGGCTATAAGGCTTAGCCTATCCATGTATTTATACATCAGCCTCAAATGTTGCTTTTGGATATTGATACAATTAATTTTATTAAAATGGTACGCTGTTTAAACATCAAGCGAGTTGAAGCGAAGCTTCTGCAAGAACGCATTGAAGGCTATCGGCGGCTAGCCTTCCGCTTCTCTCATGGAATTAGGAGAATGGGACGGTGACAATCACTTTCCCGCCACCCTCAGCAGACGAAAACTTCTTGAGCTATACACAAATTCATGATGCAACGAAAGTGGACGAATGTTGACGAAAGGCTAGCCTTTCGGGTGTTTGGCAAAACAAAAGCGACAGGATGCGGTTTTGGAAGAAAGTGTAGAACAGAGACTATGAAAAATTTAGAAGCTCACATTCAGTAATGAGTTTTGACCAAGAAAAAGAGAGAGAGAGAGAGAGAAAGAGAGAATAAAAATGTTGTTATTATGAATAGTATTAATACATCAGGGACCTTATTGTGTACTGGATTGCGTTATCACAGCGTAAAATTTACATTTTAGTTTTCGATAATTGACATAGCAGTTATGTTGTATTTTTTGCGTTGCGTTGCTATCCACAATTTTTTCGAAGATCGATTCTGAAGGAGACCTCAGATGAGGTATAGTTTTTTTCAAACTTTCAATCTAAAAATAGCTTTTTCTGTAAAAATCATCAATTGTCTGTGAGCTACTGTTTTCCATTAGCATCCTGATATGTGTTGCGGGTGAAGTGCTTAAGTTTGTCTATGATTTGGGGAAGTAACACTTAAGATCGTCCTATAGCTATCCGTTTTTATTTGTTTCTTTGAAACAGTAATACAGTGTATGTGTGATATGCGAGTATCGCATATGTAAGGAAACCGTATGTATAAGGGAAATATGAAGCAGAACCAGTCTTAAACTTTTTCTTGCATTGTATGAAAAATATATTGCATGAATTAGCATTTTTCTATCAAGCATTAGAGCGTAGTCAGAACACTAAGACGTGATCGTTTAAATAAGGGCGGAATAGTTTTTTTTTTTTTGGGGGGGGTAACTTAAATTCACTTTTCACTCATATATACATACAACAAAAATTGCAAGTTTCAGGGGATTGGGCCCCTCCTAGCCACCCTCTAGCTACGAATCTAATTTCAGCCTACCCATTTCAAAACTTCACACTACGTTACTGATCGACATAAGATTTCTGTATTGACAATCTAGAATTTTACGCAAGGAATCTCTGTTTTCAGATACAGAGAGAACTATAGAGGCTAAATCATATTCTCAACATGCCGGGGGAGACTGCTTATTAGAGACATAAATTTTACTGCAACTTAATGCCTTTTATCAATTTGCAAGATTGAGTGGATGCCAAAAGATGATCACACGATTCTTTACACAGAGAATTACAGTTCCTCTTAATTACTTCATCAACGAAAACTTTCTCTTCTTCTGTCAAAATGTTCCTTCCCTTCGCGAGTAGCTGATGAATGAAAAGAATGAAGAGTAATGTCCTCCTCCAATCTATTGCAACCATCTAGGATGAACGGCTATACCATTTCATCAATTGTGAGAAACATGCATTCATTTGCATTACTATGATCTTATTTATATTATCTTTGTTATAAATACTGAAGTTGGTACTTTTTTCCTGTTTTTCACTATTTTTACCTAGGTATGAATGGTCTTGTTTCTATTTTTAAATCTCAATGAAATCTACTACTCATCTACTTTCCAACAATAACTCGAACACTCCAGTACGACCAGTGGTTGTGATGCTATACTATGTTGAATATACAGTAAACCAAAATATTACGTTACGCTCTCCTTCGCGGTCACCAGTGGGTTGACAGAACTATTGCTCCACATTTTGTATCTCTTGTTATATACTTTCGTATATCATTTTTAACTCAAAGTCGGAAACACAGGTGCCACAAATTTTTTTCAAAAAGTGATTTGGCACGGACATAATGATTTATGACTGCTGTATTCTAACAATCTCATTTTGAAATAAATCTTTTCATATCTTAAATAATATACATTCGAGTAGTCTATGGTCTGATAAGAACTTCCTGTCCTAGTTTACTATGGTATTAGCTATCAAATTTTGTTGGTTGTATTGGAGATTATCATATCTTTCAATACTAAGGCTATATGAGACATGGAACTAGAACTTTACATGAGATCCGAACCGCATGAACGCTCACTGGTGAAGGGCCGCGGTGGCTCAGTGGTAGAGCGTTCACCTCTGGTGCATAGGGTCCCTGGTTCGCGTCAAGTGAGCTTTGTGATGGACAAACACCGTGTGCGTGGGTTGCCTCGGTGTTCTCCTGTTTCCTCCCACTTTCTTTTCCCACCATTTCCTTCATTTCTCACCATCACCGTCTCTTTTATGGCATAACCTTGGGACGTAAAACTCAGAGATTTCATTCTCATTGGTGAGAATTGAACGTGGGCCTTCCACACGAAGGCGTGTGCGCATACTATATAGTCAGGAGGAAACTCAGCTATGGTATTGTATTTGAGCCCAGAACATGCTTCTGAAGCTCACATGTACATCCACCTAATCTCCAATCAATATTTGACGATCGTACTGTTTCGCATACAAACTAGATGCTCCATGTAATAAATAATCTAAAGTTGATTTGAAGTTTCAAAGATGATATCTTCCCGAAAGGCAATATTCATGATGCAGCTCTTGAAGTTTGTAGTGTAATATACAGTGTATTTTGTGATACAGCGGAAATAAACATGGTTAGTATCAAAAAATTGTGTTTCTTTGCCATGACCTAAAAGCGGAATCTCTAATAAATTTGATAAAGAACGTCGTTCTCAGACGATAGAAGAAGGAAGTCCGCTTCCTCTTGAGTGCTTCCCACTTACTCTTCTCTTTCAACAAAATTCAAAGCAAACAATTCCCTACAATCATATCTAACCACAACTCCACATCAAAATCTTTTTATTCTTCGATTGATATTTTCTTTTTTTATTTATCCTCTCTGATTTGTGTACATTAATCTTGATTTTTATTCGCTTAAGCCCATTTAAAGTTTAAATAGAAACAAATATACAAGAACATGCACTCCACAGTATTGTGCATGTAGTTTTAAGATAGTGAGTTTCGAACCCTTAATAGATATTTGAATCATGAAAAATACAGCCAAAACTTTAAGTATATGTTTGCTTGCACAGTTTGTACACCTACTTAAAACGTAAGTAAACCAATACTCGGAGACTCAAAGGACAGTAATTAGAACAACACACATAGATCCGTCCAAGACAGCTATGAAAACCTTTAGCGTAGTCTTCTTGTTTACCTCAACCATAGGTTGGTGGGCAACATGGAAATTTTAAAACTTTTCTCTTCCTTGGGAGAGCTGTTTTATACTTTGATAAGGTCTCTTCTTCGTAAGGGCAAAATTCTAGATATTCTATCCTTTGTCTTCCTCTTCCTGGTTTTCCTTCTGCCTTTCCCTCTATCAGCACGGTAATCCAATCGAAGTGCCGAATAAGATGGCCAAGCATGCTGTTTCTTTTTTTCCTTATTATCTTCATGATCTGTCGTTCTTCATTAGCTTTCTTTAGTACGTCTTCATTCCTTTTCCTTTCGGTCTATGATATGCGCAACATTTTGTACCAACACCACATTTCAAATGCTTTCCGCTTCAGCTTGGATATTTCAGCTTTTCTCAATGTCCACGTCTCTGATCCGTACAGCGCCACGCTACATACCAGGATCTTCATAAATCGTTTACGAACGTCCAACGACTCATTTCTTTATGTTAGCAGTTCTCTTTCCTATTGAATGCTTATTTAACCTGCGCTATTCTGGAAGTTGTGTATTCTTAACTTCTTCCGTTCTTCCGACTTCCTAACTAGGGGAACGTCTTAACGTCTTCGATTTTCTCTCCATCTAACCATACGTTTGCTCCTTCCTGTCCTGTTCTTGTACACGTTATCACTTTGGTTTCCTTCTTATTTATATTCATTTTGCATGTTTTTTCAGTTGGTCGTTCAAGTTTGAAAGTGCTTCCTACAAGTCCTTTTTGTTCTCCGCTATCAGTACCATGTCATCAGCAAACCTCATTGTGCTGAAAACCCGGCCGTTTAATTTACGCCTTTCTCGTTTTTATCAAAGAGTTCTTTCATACCCTCTCTTATTATACAGGGTACCCATAACCTTTCGGGTCAAATTTATACAGGTGATAGGGAGGTCCAATACACATATTTTGAGATAGGAAACCAAAGGTCGAAAACGGCTAGTTCAAGCGTCACACCATCTTGAAGTTACACAATTTGTGGGAACAAGTACGAAGTTTCAATAACAAATGTGTTTATCAAGTCGATGTAACCTGCTTTATCGTGCTTAACACAACATCTGAATATGTAAGGTTTAGTACAAACAATCTACTGCTGCACTGTAGGTACCAAAAATTCACAGTAACTGCACAAAGGACGACCACCAACCTCGATTCACGTACCCAACGCCCAAGGAAATATTTACTCACTCGTTCAGATATCCCCGGTGTCCCTAGCACAATTAAGCGGGCAGTTGGGACTTGCAAACAAGTCCTCCTTGGATTCTATTCATACACGAAGGGCTTGATATGTCCTCAAAGGAGAAAGTCGAGAGGGTTGAGATCCTAAGTGTGCATTGGCCACCGGGTGGGACCTCCTCTTTTAACCCAACGATTAGGGAAGGTTGTATCCGATTAATGGCGAACATCCACATCCATGTTTAGCAAGTGTGCCGTCACGGCGTTACCATATTCTCGCTCGGACGTCTTGAAGTATAGTCTCCAATAGTTCGGGCAGTACATCACGAAGGAAGGAAGGTCCTTGGTGTATGAATCGCCAGTAGAATCCGAGGAGGACTTGTTTGCAAGAGTCATAACTGTCTGCTTGATTGTGCAAGAGACGCCAAGGATATTTGAGCGAGTGAGTCAAAGTTCTTAGAGAAGTTCCAAATCTCCAAGCACTTTACTGCTGAGAGAATTCAGCGAGCGTTCCTTGGACGCAAAGTGTCTTCTTTTGTTCACTGTCTGTATGTGATCAGGCAATGTAATTCTTTAACACCTTCTCGACGACTTTTTTCCCTGGATCTGGGTTAGGAAGAACAGGTATGAATGCAGTTTGAAGCATCAGCTTCCTCGGAGAGCATCTTGTATTTTTAAGTGCAGTCGTTTGCCTGTTTGGGCCAGGAGCAGAATATGAGCAAGAAGGCCTGTTCTTCGATGAAACTGGTACCTCAACAGAATATAAACATGAAAGCTGCTCCTTCGATGAAATTGATACCTCATTTGTGGCTTACAAATTTTGGTTCACGCTCTGTGTTACTGATTGTGTAGATTCAGTTGCTCAGACGAGGACGTAGATGTTACTACTTGATATCTGGAAGTATCTTCACCTTCAGCTAAGAAGACGTAGTCTGGAAGAGCATCTCGTTTGAAGAGGAAATATAATGGTACTTGGAAACCATTAACAGCAAGTGAGATTCTGGAGGAATCATTCCAAAATTCAGTAAAAACTCACAAAACTCAAGTTTTGTGATTCTTCGGCTTTCGTGGCATCACACAAATACAAACATATTTTTATAAAAGCTGATCTTCAGAGGTTTGAAAAATGTACGGTGAGTAGGTTGAAGGGCATGTGTAGTATGAAGAGACAAACACAAAGCGTCAGTCCATTATCTTTAGCAAATATCAGCATCTCTGAATTGGAGCAATGAGAATCATGTACATTGACAATTAACATTGCTGGATTATCGGCTTTTACAGAGAAACACTGCACAAATTGTTTAACAAATTGAAAAAAATATCTGTATTCACATATCCCAAATCGGCAATGAAGACCGTAGCTTGAGGAAGAAGATGATCTTGAAATTCAAGTCGCAGCCTTTGCCACGAGAATAACATACTGCGGCAAATAATTATCAGCTGCGGTAAAGCATGCAATCATAGAGACAGTTGCACTTTTTTGTGTGTGAAATTCCAAGAACTATTTTTGGTCCCTTTGCAGCCACAACTTGTCTTGGTCTGCTATTCAACTAGAGGCCGGTTTCATTCGCATTTGCCACTCTATTCGCTTTGTCACGTAAATTCAACTCCGTAAGTTTCGGCCAAGAATGTCGTAAAACTTTTGGACACTCTCCTTGTTTAATTCCTTTGCGCGATCACAAGACAATGTGTTTTCTTTCCTGATTGAATGATCAGGATTACAAAGACGTAGCTTTGTCCAATCCTTGCATCCAATCATGTCTAGCTAACTCACTGTCCTTGTTAAATCTGTGAGCAACGCCGAGCATTGTCGTGAATTGAAAAGCTAATTGACGAATTTGGTGTCTCGTTAATGAAAATCCACGCACAAATAAATGTTTTGTGTGATGTCAGGGCAGCTTCTGGGTCTTCTCCCAATCCACACTATCTTTCGAGGTGGGGCACATTACTACTTTCCACAGAGGCTATACTCTTAAACATTTTTTTGCTTAGAAATGAGAAAAAAGCATGTTCAAAACAAAATAAGTAACCTAATGTTTACTCATATTTGAGGAAAAATGTCTCATTATTTCCAAATGTGTTTTCAGTTGTGAGCTCAAGGCAAATTTTCAGGTTCCCATTTATGATATTTTCTCACTTCTTAAAGATGAGAATGGAATAGTGCGTAATTTGCAACATCATAGATGATTAAAAAATAACAGTAACAATCTTACCGAAATAATATTACTATGTTTTACTAGGGAGTAATATTGCTAAGACTCAATTACTATTCAGGAAACGAGATAAAGGGTTTCAGATGTAGCAGAGCGCGAATGAATATGAGTACGCAGTAGGTGATGCAGCTGAGGTGGCGTATGGATACATGTCATGTGACAGCGGCGAGAAGCAGCATACATATCAACATTCGAACGTAAGTTTGGGTGAATACTACCATAGACTAAAAGTTACTGTAGTACATTCGTTGGGGTGTAGAACACTGACCCCCCTCAAACAGGTTATATAGGCTATAGCAGTCAGGTTGACTCCTGTATGTATCAAGGCTCAGTACTCAATTCACATAACAACCAGTGCAGCAATAACAAGTGAAGGCGGGTTAGAGCCCCGTAGGACACGTTGTTTTCTAGATTACAATAGAACGGGGAGGCTTGTCAATGTTTTACACCCTTCGCCATTCGTTATAATGTGCAAAATAGCTTATGTACGGAAACAAAGAATACATAAGTCATGTGTGTAGTTAGAAACAACGTTACAAAAGTGTGTTTTATTATTATGAAATTGTAATACAAAGGTACTTTGTACTGATCACCGAGCATAGAATGGCGCCTCCTTTTTTTCACCACCAGTAAATGTTTTAACGACACACGTTTGCAGGTTATTTGTGGCGTAGTACTGTACGCATTTGCTCTTAATTTAACGTAGGGGCTGCGGTAGCTCAGTGGTAGAGCGTTCACCTCTGGTGCGACGAGGCCCTTGCTTTGATCCCAGGATTCTCAGCTCGCGGCAAGTGGGCTTTCTCGTGGATAAACACAGTGTGTATGGGTTTTCTCGGGATTCTCCCATTTCTTCCCATTTTCTTCATTCCACTATCTTTTTTATTTTCATCATCATTGTCTCCTTTAGCCTATCCAACACAACTGTTTGAAGTAAAAGTCAAAGATTTCATTTATTTTTTAATCCAACGTCCCACGATTGTTCTCCAAGGCTAAGAGAGATAGTGATAGAGATGGATAATAATGGTGTAATGAAAATGTGGACATGTTTCCTGGCAGATTTGCATGGGTTTATGATCTTGTTTTCAATCTGAATTGAATCCTTAGCAGTGGAGTTTCAGCACATTTATGAGGGCCAGAAAATGTTACGTGCCCCTGCCGTAATGAAGAAGGTAGAAGGTAGGGGCTGAGTCCTGGAACTCCGAACCTTCCCCGAAATCGCTATTTTTATGTAAATATTATCTAATTTTAGGGGCAATTTTACATATTTTAATACAATTTGTCCTTGTATTGAACTTGAACCCCTCCGAAATAAATTCCTGTGTACGTTTCTTGTAGGAGAAAACCTGAGAATCCTGGAAAAGCCCATAAACACGGTGTTTTCTCATGTAGGCAACTTTTTTTCTTTTTATGGTAGAGAAGTAAGCATATTGGACTGCAATGACTCAGTGGTAGAACTAGCCTCCGATACATGGGGTCCCTAGTTTGATTCCATTTCCGTCAAGTGGGCAGTGTGAGTAAACATCTTATGTGTGTTTTCTCGGGATTCCCTCAATTTCTTCATTACACCATTTTCGCTCATTATCATCATAACGTCTCCCTGGGCTTCTTTGCATAATCGTGGGACGTTACACTCCAGCAGAAATTGTTGCCGTTATTCTGAAGTAGACGGATAATTCTTGAATCTGAATTATCAAGAAGTTGGTATAATGTTGGAGGAAACGGGAGAATCTTGAGTAAACCACGTCGATGAAAAGGAAAAGTCTTGAGAAAGTGGACAGTAATAAAAAGGAAAATGTTGAATTGTCTGATGCAGTAGGAATAAGTAACGCACCTAAAGTACAAGTCATCACTGGTATTCGTGGAATTTTCTTGAGTTGAAGTGAAGATTTAAATGTGTTATGTTTTAAACAATATCTATAACTATAGGTGTTTATTTAATATACATTCTGGGTGTGTTAATAGTTTGAATTTTTTTTTGCATGTTTATATTTTGTTTATATTCTTTTACGTCTTCTCGTATTTCAGAACCCCGTTTCTGTGCTCCGTTTCTCGATTTTGAGGAAGATATTTCTCAAATCTTTTTTAGAAATGTGTTTCTCAAAGTTGGGGTTACACGTCTCATTTCCTGAAATGTTACCGTCTCAATTTTGAGAAAAAATACATTTTTTCTCAAATTTGAGCAAGCATTTGCACCCTCAGAAATGAGACATAATTCCTCGCATTTGAGTCATTATTTCTCAAAATGATTTAAGAAAATCGAAATCTCACTTTTAAGAATGTATTACTCGGTGCACAGGTAAGAAACGGATGTTCTCAAATAAGAGAATTTTTTTCTCGAATTTAAGAAACCATTTTTAACAGTGCACATACTTGCGTAAAGTTCCTTTAGAAATCGAGTATATTTGTTCTGTTTTCCTCTTATTGCAGTCATCATTCTTCGCGGCTGCTAAGGCCCTTTCCATACTGCCAGGGTCCCATGACTGCCTTTCGGTCTTGCTGTGGTACGTGCGTGGTATCTGAAATGAGTTTGTAACGTAGATTTTAATTTCATAAAAAGGAGCCTACATAAAAGAAAACTTAAAGAAATGTTGCCTTCAAAATATAATTCCCGTTACGCAAGAGTTCAAGAAATACAGATTTAAAAGAAAATCATATTTTTTTCTCAATAATGTTCGATTAATCATAAAATTACATGTCACCTTTAGATCTAATACAAAGGTTAAAACACAAATACGTGTGCATAATAGATCTATTGTAAATAAATGTTATGGGTCTTCAGTAAAAAGGTAATTTCTGAGCAAAACAAAATTAGGAAAAAAATAATCACTGTTTCGCCCTTTCATCAAGAACTTCTTCAGATGTTACAAATTTTCTAATATATTTCGCTTTGGTCAGAAGTTGTTTGATTTTCTCTTAATAATCACTCTGAAAGGTATTAAGGAAAATATACTATTGTTTGTTAACATTATTGCGAAATAACTTCCCTATTACTCCTCTTTGTTGGTGCTCATTTCAGCCTATTTGAAATGCCCATATTTCTCCAAAATGTAACATCCCAAGGGAGTTGACAACACTGCCATAAATAAGTCAACGACAAGACTTGACTTGCATGTCTGAACAACTTGATTGTGGCGCCACGGCCATGTATCGTACTTTTGTGCAGTGTCTAAACTTATTTAGCTAAACGTTATTTCCTAAGGATACAAAATACCATACTTGCATTCCGTGCCTCAATTTTGGCATAATTATATAGCAATACACACTCTCTGTTTATTGTAAAACATCATCTGCCCCTATTTGCCCGGTTATGCACTACTACTACACTAATTTTTCTAATAATCATATATGTCCGTTCTGTACTGTACATACTATTGTTTTGTCCGTCATATTGGATCCGCCATTTTGAATTTTACATTTTTGGTTTCCGATTTATACATAGCGACGTCGAATATCTCAATATATCCAATTTCAGAACCATAGGTTGTTTTTTGTAATTTGTATCCGCCATTTTGATTTGCAAACATTTGATGTCAGATTCGTCTTCAGCTCCTTTTAAATCTCTCTTTTAAATCTCCTTTTAAATTAAAAACCTCTTAATACCACGTCTAAAAACAATCACATCATAGCTTCCTATTTTGTCCACGTTTTCTAGTGTTTCGGAACGTGCGTTGTTCGGATCTTCAAATTGTCTTCAAGCCCCCTATATTCACTATTCAAGCGCGATATTTCACGTGTGATGTGTACTCGGTGTGACCTTTCCAACGATACACAATACCCGCGTACCACTTCGCCCACTTTCCTTATTAGAACGCAACGTGAATGGAATTTCTGCCTCTGTATGTCGTGTTTCTCTAACAAGGGACACCACCCGCTTGTCCTGTCCGATTTCAATGAAATTTTTCTTTCTGATAGAGGGCATGTATGCATTATTTGCGATGACAAAATTTTTTGCCATGGTGCATGTTTTCTATATTTTTATAATTTTTAAGAGTTGTGATGTGGTTATTAGAGATTACTGCAGAAGTTCCTTACTACCCTTTGTAAACAGAGAGTTAATGAAAGAACAATAATGTAGATACATATAAAGTCTAGGGGGAAGTCGTTTGGTAGGTATGACCTTGACGGCAGCTATCTTGAAATCCACCATTTTGAATTAAGATCAAGATTTTTAAATGGAAATAGGGTACTATGATGCATAATTTTGGGCTAGAATTTAATCAGCAAAACAATGGTGAAGTTAGTTTTAAGATACGTATATACCCTATTTGGGGAAAAGTTACAGGCATATTAATTGTTTATACTTACCATGTGCGTAAGTCCCTTACCTCCTTTTCTAACCCGCGTATTAATGATAATAAGTGGATAAAATCTTAGGTAATGCATATTATATCTAGATGCAAGTGGTACGCTAAGGGTAACCTTGGCGGAAGCCATCTTGAAATCCACCATTTTGAATTAAAATGAAGTTTTGAAAAATGAAAACCGTAGCGTGGGACACGTGCCAACGGTATGCTTATTTTTGTTCTATAGTTAACCAATATGAATTTAGGATGCTTCTAATGTGCACCAAACGCCCATTATTCTATCTTTCAAATTGGCAATACACCTAATTTTCACCGCATGTTTTAAGATTCCAACTGGCACCTTGGAATTGTTACCATGACTCACGTTTTCTACATTTAAATTTATTACATTTTTAAGAGTTGCGATTTGTCAATTCATAAATAGTGTTGGAATAATAATCATCCAGCAATCTTTCTGAATTTTGAAGACTTGCAATGTAATTTTTTATTTTAAACCAGAATACATGAGAAGCCTGTGGACCTATGTGATGTAAAGAAATACAAATGAAATTATAACAAATTGTTGATATATGAACACAAAATTATCAGGAGATGTAGCATACTTGTTGCGCAAACGACAAACAATAATATATTGTTAATAAATAGAACTTTAAATCAACAGCAGGAATGATAGAAAATATTAGAGGCATAATATGACTGTTCCCAACACGCTTTTTGTACTATGAACATAATATAAAAACAGGTAACTTCTTTATAAAGAGGTGTAACTTAATAGAGTTCCCGATTAGTGATGAGCGCAAGAGTCTTGGTCTTGCAGTTTTTGCAAGAGTTTTGCGTGCAAAACCAAGACCAAGATCAGGAATCCCGATGCAAGACCAAGACCAAGACCATACTTACAAGACCAAGACCAAGACTCTTGCGCAAGAGTCTTGCATTAGTAAATGTACAACTTGATATTTTTAAGAATATAAAAAGGAAGAGAAAAATCATTATATCTTTCCCTGGAATGTTTTGGCTCCAGTGAAAATGCCGCTGGAGTGAATGTGTTCCCAGTAGTTTGTGCAATCCGTGTGAGTCGATCTGCCTCTTAGCATATAGCTACAGTATGTCGTTTTTCTGAATCGGTTGTTCACGAGACGACCGAGAGCATAATTCTATAACTGTTACAAGGTATGAAAACTTGAGTGTCTGACTTACTTTGGTCATCATTTGATTCATTTACGACGGCCCATGATTGGATCTTGGAAATCATACGAAGAGTAGTTGTGACCATGGGAAGTGGATAAGCGAAAAGTAAACTGAAACATGTTATGGACGCGGTGCCTCAGTGGTCGCTGGTCTAGTGGCTAGCACGTGCACCTTTGATGTACGCGGTCCTCTGTTCGATTCCCGGTGGGAGAGCCTTTGAAATTTTAATTGTCCACGATGTTTCTGTGTTCGTGTCCTAGTCGTTCTAGTTTACTGGTAAACCGAGTTAAATGAGTGAAAAGCGAGTAAAATTAAGTAGAAATTAGTAATAAATAGATAAGCTAGTTAATAAGGCACGTTCTGTGATTCAGTTAACTTTAAAAAAAGTAGCAGAACGTTCACCTCTGGTGTAAGGGGTCCCTGGTTCAATCCCAGCTTGCGTCATATGATTTTTTCTTGTGGACAAACGTCGTGTGCGTGAGTTTTCTCGGGGTTTTCCCGTTTAATTCTACTTTCCTCACTCCACCATTTCATTCATTTCTCATCATCATCGTCTACCTTAGTGTTTGCATGAACGTGGGACGTTAAACTAGGTATTTCATTTCATTTCAAAACGTATTAACGATGTTCTTCCAAACTAAAGAGAAATATAGCATTGAATATAAGTAATTCCGTACACCATAGGTGTCGACTACATGGGCATGGTCTTTTCTCCGAGGCTCAAGCATCGGTTGGAAATTTTTAATGTGTGCTCATAAAATTAATATCGAAATAACATTTTCATGACATTGACAAAAACTTAGTGCATGTGACCGCAATCTTGATTTCATGGGCGGATGCTTATATGTTGAATAATTGTTTCTCAATATAATTTTTTAGCCTTCTTGGGTATACGACACATCGAGGATTAAGTGATATAACATTATACAACAATAAATAATCCATATTCACAAGTGAGAGTGATTTTGTACAGCTAAAAGAACTTAAGAGTTTGATGCCGTTACTTTGTATTTTTAAGACATAGGCAATTGAGTCGTTTTCAGTTCTCATTCAAATTATTCTAAAATATTAAGAGGTTTGCTTATAATCATTATTATTTTAATTTTCTCTCTTTCTCTTTTTGACCAACATTGCTAAACATATCATCATCATAAATTTTCTGCTATTATTGGAAGGTCACTTGCTGCAACTGAGAAGCTTCGATATACGGTGGTCCTCAGCTAGTCTATTCGTCTTGAAGTAGCAATTTTGTTTTAATATCTTCCTTCAACTACAGTCTCCTCTCCTCCCTCTTTTCATTCCACCATACATCTTCTAGCACGTCCCTCATAATACAGTTCCTCCTCAGCCAATGTCCCAACCAGTTCCTCTTCCTCCTCTTAATTACATCTAAAATTCTTCTTTTCTCCCCTACTGATACTATTTCTAACACATCCTCATTCGTTTTCCGTTCAACTCAGCTAAAACTCTCATTTTTTCTCCATGCCCACGTTTCGAAAACCTCCAATTTTTTAAAATCTCTTTTGCGTAATGTCCATGTTTATGCCCAATATAGTACATACAGTGGAGCGTCGATTATCCGAAGTAATTGGGGGACATGGGTGTTCGGAAAACTGGTTTGTTCGGATAATCGAACTGTACATGTTTATTTGCCATGCGCGGAGCGGCACGCCTCAACTCTAAGCTGGCGCAGCTGTTGCTGTGAACAGCTTTGATAGTGCCGCTACTTCTACAGCCAGTGTCAAACCGACAGAAGTGTGCTGATTGTTGAAACACAGCGACTGGCAGCTTGGCCGGTCAGCAGCGCCTTATGAAGGCCCCATTAGAAGCAATGTTCCGCCAGCCATGGCTCAGTGCGGCGACTACTGTGGGAAACTTGGTTTGGGAGTGAGGGGGATGATGGACGGTAGGGTGGGAGAGTAAGAGGTGCGAGCGAGTACACAGTTCGGTTAAGCGGTCGTTCGGTTGACCGACGTTCGGATAATCGACGCTCTACTGTATTAGAATCAGTAAAATAAAATTTCAACGTTTAGTTGGAAGTTTGTTCGATACAAAGATTAACTAATCGTGGTTGAAAAGGAAAAAAATCTGACGCTTTTACGGTGTAAAAGTAATTTTGCTATTCATGGTATTTCAGCAATTTGTGTTGTGTTGATTTTCTTTCATGCGTCTCAGGGGTAGCCTCCCCAGTTTGGGAAGCAGTGGAGTATTGGATCTGTTAAAAATATATTAAGATTACGGGACGTTGTGATTTATCTTATATGTAGTGAAGCGTGGTCACCCATTGAAAAAATAAAGGTCATCGTCTATGTTGTACACTATCATCATACTTACACGAAAGTAAACTATATTACATTTAGAAATATACATCGTATTTAAATTACTATTGGCGCTTTGTAGAATTTATTATCCCTTATATCCAGAGTAAAATTTACGTATGAAAATCATAAGACTTCTTAAGAGCGAGACTTGCAATACTTTTGCATGCAAGACCAAGACCAAGACCACGACCAAGACTGGGAGTGCAAGACCAAGACCAAGAATTTCAGTGCAAGACCAAGACCAAGACCAAGACCAAGACCAAGACCACCCGGGTTTTGGTCTTTGTCTTGCATTTGCTCATCACTATTCCCGATCAAACTGATTATAAATCTTACAAATTCGAACCTTCGACAACAATCACTAAAAAAAACGAATGACATTTTTGTCTGACAGGCTAAAAAATTGCCACAGAAAATAAATAAATAAACAATAAAATAATAAGTATAAAACAAAACAAAATAACATTGATTTACACAACAATCATATTTCGTTTTCCTTTTTGAAATGAATTTTCATTTTATTTCTCTTCTCATCTACTGTCCATTACAACCTACATCTTCGATTTACCTGAATGCAAAGTTGGAGTTGTTTCGTCTTGCGATGATTCATGTCAGTAAACGATGATTTGAAGGGTAGGTATAAGAAATAAATAATTACATTGGAAGTCTTCAAAATTCAGAAAGATTGCTGGATGATTATTCTAATACTATTTATGAATTGACAAATCGCAACTCTTAAAAAATGTAATAAATTTAGATAACATGAGCCATGGCAACAATTCCAAAGTGTCAGTTGGAATCTTAAAACATGCGGTGAAAATTAGGGGTGTTGCCAATTTGAAAGATCGTGTAATGGACGTTTGGTGCACATTAGAAGTGGTCCTAAATTCATATTGGTTAAATATAGAACAAAAATAAGCTTACCATTGGCTTTTTTGGGAAAATTTGCTATCAAAATGAGGTGTCACACGCTACGGTTTTCATTTTTCAAAACTTTATTTTAATTCAAAATGGTGGATTTCAAGATAGCTGTCATCAAGGTCATATCTACCAAACGACTTCCCCCTGGGCCTTATATGTATCTACATGGTTGTTCTTTCATTAACACTCCGTTTACAAAGGGTAGTAAGGAACTTCTGCAGTAATCTCTATTAAGCACATCACAACTCTTAGAAATTATAAAAAATAGAAAACATGCACCATGGCAAAAATTTTTGTCATCACAAATAATGCATACATGCCGTCTATCAGAAAAAAAAATAATTGAAATCGGTGTCGGACATTTGGGTGATGTCCCTTGTAAGTAACGCTCAACTACTAATTCTTTCTTGCTCCAAATGGAGGAATTTCCTGGCATGTCATGTTTTGGGGCATGTCTGTATTGTCATGTTGGTCATCCAATTATCAGGCGTAACAATTATCAGTGAAACAATTTTGAAGAAATTCTCCTGGTATATTATAACTCCACCTCCAGTAATTTAGTCGTTCACTATACACTATAGATTTCGAAAAGCTATTGTGTCAAATCAAGTTGATAAGAATACCTATTACCCAAATACGGATATCGGCTTGAAATATAAGATTATTATTTAACGTGATATTCCAGTCTTTGGATAGTGACACAATGAACAAGCAATAAAACTTCAAAACATCAGTCGCGAGATATTCGTCACGTATTCCAAACCACTCCTTAAAGTGTAACATCAAAAATACTAGAAGGAAGCTAAAAAAAATATCCCTACGTTTTCCGCAGGACCAGAAAAGAATACTTTCATATTAGTTTGCAGGATTTCATAGTTATGGTGTTTACTGTTTGACTCTGGTAGGAATGTAATTTCATATCTAGGACTTCTTAAGGGAAAAAGACCCTCTGTTTTTATATTAATAAATGTTTCTTGTTTTAAATCATGCTAGTAAAATTGAAATGTTTACTAACGAGGAGTTACTCCCGAATTCAGAAACATTCAAAGGTTAAGTTTATAATTACTTATATTTATGACCTTATTCTTTTCAAATAAAAAAATAAGCGTGAACCTAGGCTACTCTTATTCTCAGATACTTTAAAACGTGATAAGACCATGCGCTTAGTAACGCAAGTGATAATCAATAAAATATGACTCCAAAGCAGAAGTGCATGGAACTTTGACCCATTTCTGCACATGCAATTCACTAAAATGGTACACGTTTCAGTTCTAGAAACAAGCTAGTTTTCATGTCACGGTTTCCTCAATGAATTTCCCAATTCTATTTCCACGTACAGTACACAAAACTAGCTGCCTTTGAACACGAGCACGAACAAGCGAGTCGAATGGCTAAAGTGTGGTTAACAAGTTTACTACATTACTTTAGCGGTTATTTTTCTTATTCATTCATAGTTTTTTCTTTTTTTTTTCTAGAAGGAGCACACATTGTTTATTCCTCATATAAGCTGAGCAGGAAATCACAATACTTTTCGGTAATTTGAGTAAAGCTTATGGGATTTATTACACTGAATCTTCGGACAATTTCCAACGTGTGAATAAGCTCTCCTTTGCTGCAATATTGCCTAACGATAAGGATAGTATTTCGTTGAGAGAGAAGTGAATAATCGAAGTTTTCAAATGTGGCGGTATACACTTACGTTAGCTACCAGTTGAATGAGCTTATTTTTAATTTGTCAATGACATGTGGAATTGGATATCTCCCAGAAACCAAATATTTGTATGTTATATTTATAGGATTATAGGAGAAACTACAGTACGCTTTTATGATTGAAACAAAGATATATAAATTTTGTATCTTTTAGTTGTGTTTTGTCGTTAAGTTTGTGACATATATTCTTTGTTACAAAATATTTCACGTTATCTCCCGAAGAATTTTTTAAATCCTAGCTCATTAAGAATGCAGAAAAAATATCACAATGAGGTACATTAAAGAATGTAACAATATTAATAAAATAAACCTCTTAAATAGATGAGGTAGAATATCAGGTAACGCCACTTCTTTGGCTCCATGAACTAACCTATTTTTAACTATATGCAAGCGTATTATATATTACTATCAAAATTGAAAAGCAAAAGCGAGTTCCGCTGTTTTTCTAAATTATTTTGTTCCAGTCCCCCTCAAGAACAATTTCTGGATCCGCCACTGAGCAGATGGATGTATCATCTCATATGAGGAGGGTGGGGAATCAATTTCAAAGTAAAGGATAGAGTTGGGAAGGCAAGACTGATTAGACAACGTTCTCTACCTTTAAATGTGTGTGTGTTTTTTATGTTGTATATACAAATTATGCAGTTCATTGTTATGAAATTTCCGGCATTCCCCCATTCCCATACTTTTTGGTTCCGAATATTTGCATCAGGATTTTATTCTCAAATACTTATAGCTATTTTCAATTATGAAATTTCAGTTGAAGTTGCTTACTATAGTTTGTGTTGAGATTACGAAATGATTTCTGAAAAATGTTATTATTAGTACTATATATGCAAATTAATCCCTCCGCAGCTTTGTATCCGAAGTTAGTTTAATTTAATGTTTTACCCATTCATTCGTTCCATAATTCAGATTTGCAGAATGATGGTATCATACTCTATATTAGGGTGACCGGATATAGAAAATAAGAAATCGGGACACTAGGAAAATTGACATAATTTGACAGTCCGTCTAGGTACAGTGAAGATCATAAAGGAAGTCATAAACGGGAAGGGTCGAATTTACGTGTAGCCTTCGCTCATTGATGCACGTAAGTTAACGAATGTCGAAACATGGAGTTCACTACGGAGCCTTCTGTTCGAGAAACGTGAAACCATTTTACAAAGGTTCGGAGGCATTAAAAACATGTGTTACACACTTTCGCCGATTTCCGTGTAACTTTGAAGAGATCTTCAGGTATTTTGTTGTCTTTTCTTTTTTTTAAAAAAAATTCATATTATTCACTGTACCCTAGGTGGGGTAACCTTCCCCCAGGGATGTAATGGAGGGTATACTCGGGTATACGGCGTATGCCCACCTCTAAATTTTGGAAAATATCGTATACCACCTAAAATTTGGGAAGTGCGCGGGTATACGCTACATTCGATCAATAGTATACTCGATTCATTGGAACAAACAACAACTGCTTTTCATGTACGTTGTTTCAAAACATATATATCACTAAACAGGTGGTCGTCAGGCTGTTACCGCGAATGATGTCTAAATTCTTTTAAAATATTTGCGTTTCCGGGGCGTGGGAATCAAATTCTCTGAGAATTTCTTCTATAATGGAAAACAGCGCTGTGAACATGCAGTGATTTTTCCTCAAGATGTCTCATGCGTTGTCCCTACCTTCCAAATTCTAATTCAATTCAAAGTCTGTTTATTGGATAAAATTTGAGCAAGGCAATATGTGATGGAACAAGTTCCTTTTTTAATCGCGGAAGGAGGTTCCGAAAAATGTGGTCTTTACTTTAAGAGTTAGGAGGAAATGAATGTATTTGCGCCAAGAAATCGTTGGCCTCCACAAAAATAACAAAACATATGACCTATCGTCGGTTTGAAGCATTCACCGTCGTTCTCAATACCACCAAATACAACAGGAAACCTCTGATTAGTACAGGAAACCTCTGTAGCAGCAATTGACATCCAAGAAAGGAGCGATTGATTTCGATAAATATTCAGCAGCTAGTACTAGTAGTAGTTTTTCCTCATCTACTGAACAGAACAAAAAAGGAAGGGGTAAAAATATTTGTTTCCGTTGTTTCATTTTCTTTCAGATAAAAAAGAAATTTGAAGAAAATTTATTAACAATAAGGGGAAGAAAAAAAAAAAAACAAAAGTCAGGAAAGACTTGTAGCGTGTGAGCTTGTTATAGCAATCTTTGGTCATTTCGATACAGCCATCACTTCGAAAATATTTTTTTAGTAGTGTTAAACCCCTTGGGGGTGTATGGTACGAATCGGTACCATGGAATAGTGTTGTGTTGAAAGCTTATTAAGCTCATATAACACGCATTGAACCTGTTTTTTTTTTATTATTATTATTGGTCAAGTCAAGCATGGACCAAAGAGCACCCCAGATGCGTTTTGGGAATAGTATGGTAAATTTGGCGGTGCCAAGTGGGGGCGGAAGGATGTGACTTTTTTCTTAAGGGAAATTTTAAAAAATGCCCTTAGTTCAAGATATCAAGATTAAAATTTTGCATACTGATTGTGTGCATCTTTGAGTATTTCTCTCTCTTTTTTTTATACCTACCTAATCCCGGTTCGCTTACGAAATACTTTAGGAGGAGAGCATTTTTTGTCTTTATCTATTTTTCGTTTTTTATCAGGATGCGTATTTATTTTATTTTAACAATCACCAGATACAGCTCAGAGGCCATTTTATACTGCATATCTAACAATAACAATAATAATAGAAAGGATTTGGGAAGGTATCAGCCAGGCAGAGATGGAGTGGGTCAGTGGGTCGGTGGGTCAGTGGGTCAAGTGGGTCAAGTGGGTCAAGTTTTCTGGGTGGGTCAGTGGGTCGTGGGTCAACAGCATGTGACCTACTGTGACCCACCACCCACAATGACCCACTGTGACCCACCACCCACAATGACCCACTGTGACCCACCACCCACCATGACCCACTGCGACCCACCACCCACCGTGACCCACTGCGATCCACCGACTCAGTATGATCTACCGACTCTCTCTGCTCACTGCATTGTAGACAGTATCTTCTGAAGACTGATAAATTTGTCTCCGTTTTACTTTCAAGACGGACTTCATTTCCCTTTCTTTTCCACTTGTTTCTGTCTGCTTACCTGAGGTGAGTATATCTAACCAAGTGAAAAAAGAACTTCAGGCACTTTTGGATATTGATATTTTTAATAGTAATAATAGCAATAGGACTTACACTACTACGTGGCTTTCGAGACCTGTGAGTTTTTAGAGCTAACTACTGGATAAAATACATTTTTGAATCACTGTAATATATAAATTATTATATAAAAAAACTGAAAGTAACTATGTGTGCCTGATCATCACGGTCAAATTGCAAAGTCAAATGAAATTATGTTTGGTATATAGTTAGGCCTTAATCCAAATTGGGATGTTATATTGCTTTTATTATAATGCATATTATCCTAAGGAGGTAGTGAGGATCCGAATTTTTGCGGGAAAAAAATGAGTACGGAGATGAAATTCAGTGTATTAACTCTTTATTGAATGTGTCCTAGCATGTTTTTAAATTCTCCTTTATGTGTGGGGGGAGGGATCTTTCTATAAATGGAAAATTGGTAGTGAGTTGGTTTGTAAAAATGATCGAGAAAACGATCGATGTTATTTAAGAAAAAAAAATTAGAAACAAAAAATACAGTGCTTGGCTTCATATATCCATTGCTTTCTTGTATAATAATTGCTGAAGCTTAGGTTTATTATTTGGAGCGCTTACAGCACAGGGCAATCAACCCATAGATTTGTGAGAAAAATAGGCATAAAATTTGATACTGTAAGCTTAATTACACGGAAATTTGAAGTTTGGATTGTACGCATAAGTGTATGGAAAATTTTACACTTTTTTTCCCTTTACGTTGGTCTACTTACTTTGATTTGGAACTTTGAAATTTCATCTTTTTTTCCACTGAAAAGTATTGATAATTCAACAAGGAAATAATTATACTATGATAATTTAATTTAAATTCATCGTAATTTGGCACATGGCAAACAGCAGTGTGGTAATTGAAGTTGAAGAAGGAGGGAAATTATCATTCAACTCTGAACACTTTCCAGGAACCTCGTTCCCTTTCGCTTTCTAGACGGGGGAGGGAACTTGGTAATGGTATCAAACCTTCATGTGTAATTACAAAAATTAAATTTATAAACAAATAAGAAATCATCAGTTTATCAGGCTTTAATTGATAATTTATTCACAAGATTCGCTATCAAAGGCGTGGAAGATGAAGTTTCTGTTCTACATGGGTCGACATTACCAACTGACATGGTCGATATGGAAAAGATGTTGTATGGTGATAGAGAGATGATACTTCTTGCTGAGTATTGCAAACCTAACCAAGAAAAATCGTTATCAGACTTACTTAAGTCTGACAAGTACATTGTCGATGAGAAGTTGCAGAAATCGGGTAGAAATATTATCAATTTCCACGACAGAGTGCGAACGGGAATTTTCCCTTATGAATTTACAGATGACTAATATTAGAAATACACTAAGTGCTCAAACATTGTCTAGCTTGTTGCTCATCAATGTTAATGGCCCACCGCTAGACAAGCTCAAAGTAGACGAGCTAGTTATTTCTTGGCTGAAGGATGGACATCATTCCACTGCGGATATTTACCGCGAAAAAGTTACCAACAGAAATAAATCCGATTTCAGATTTGTTTTAAGGTGGAAAATTACGTGTTACGGAAAATGTATACTTGTATTACTAATGGCTTATTTGTGTTATTCAACTTTGTACCTAATTTTTAGCAAGTCTCTTCTTTGCTTTAGGTAAACTACTTTGAATAAATATTAATAATAATTGCAATTATGCATATTTGTAACTTAAATTAACATGGTGTTTTAGTGATTACACAAATTACAATTATGAGCATACTTTATTGAGATGCTCTCACATAGGGTAACCGAGCACCTTTATACCGTATGAACAACTGATTTTTCAAGTCTTTTGTGAGAAAAATACTGTGAACTGAAAAACCATAACCTTTTCCATATTGTACAGGGGTATTTTCCTGCGAATAGAAGTTTCTTGTGGAATGCGTTCAGAAATTAACACTTGCAAGAATACTCTCTTAGTACAAGTATATTTTAGGCACACACTAATTTCCCCCCCACCTCGAACTGTTTCAATTTCCTCACTGACAAACACTTTACCATTTTATACCTTAAGTCAGATCCACCGTTATTGTAACAGAGTGGTGCTCTATCGATTGACTAGAAATTCAAACTCCAATTAGTGACAATTTCATAGTCTTGTTTTATTACAAGTGTAAACTCTTTAGTCAGTTTAGAAGAGGCCGTGGATCGTGTTCAGAGTTGATGGCGATGGATTTTGGTGAGTCAGAGTAGGTCAAAGTGGATGAGAGTGGTTCATGGTGGGTCAGAGTGGGTCACCGTGGATGGTGGGTCAGAGTGGGTCACCGTGGGTGGTGGGTCAGAGTGGGTCACCGTGGGTGGTGGGTCAGAGTGGGTCACCGTGGGTGGTGGGTCATGGTGGGTCACAGTGGGTCATGGTGGTTGGTGGGTCACAGTGGATCATGGTGGGTCGTGGGTCAGAGTGGGTCAGTGGGTCCTGGGTCACGGTGGGTGGTGGGTCAGTGGGTCGTGGGTCCGGTGGGTGGTGGGTCGTGGGTCAAGTTTTCATTGACCCACGCCAACTCTGCAGCCAGGGCCTGTTTAGTAGGTACTATCCCGACATTTGCCTGCTAGAACTGAGGAAAACCAAAGTCAGGATAGTTGGCAGCGGGAATCGAACCCACGACCTACCGAATGCGAAGCCACATTCTACAACTTGAGCTAATTCTCTCGGAAATTTTGTCATTTGTGATCTTTAAAAATCGCTCCTGACGGGAAACCTTAACCTCGAATCGAAAGAAATTATTGGACTAAAGTTTTAGATGGGTATACCAGTACTACACGACTCTAACTTCGGCGCTGGTATCAGGGCTTAATTCAACCATAAATTGGCCTAAAAATGTTCTCCAAGGTGCCTATTTGCTGCTTTGTCGAAGCGGCTCTTTTGAATCGCTTCTGATAAAAAAAAAAAAACTAAACATTTAATCGGGAAAAAACTTATCGGACCAAGTTGCAAACACGAAAAATATTCGATCATAACGCCGCCGCACGCGTCATATGCTTAATTCGGTTTAAATTTGTCTTGAAATTGGCATATGCTTAATTCGGTTTAAATTTGTTTTGATTTTCATAGACCTGATGTGACTTCCCTCAAGAGCCGCCTCTTTATACGAATTTGTTGAAGTTTAGCGTCAGTTTTCAACATCACCATTAGTGTATGAAATATTATCCTACATTTTAAGGTGGAATAACGGAACCATCGTAATGCACTAAAAGCAGCAAAAGAAAGCTTCGTAGGGTAAGGTGTCCATATTTCGGATAGGTTCCTATTTTCGGATACATTAATATCTCGCTACAATACAACAGCATAGATGTGGCAACGTTGTGAACTAGCGCGCCCTGGCGATGTTGTGTTGTCAAGAAGCTGCTGGACGTGCAAGTTACGTGTGAAGTTTGTAGAGACGTTTTCTTTGTTTTCCACATTTTCGTTATAATATTTTGCTGGTGTAACTTAGCACACGAAACTTGAAGGTGAGTATGGAATTAATTGTGTGCATGCTTGTAATTAGAATAGCTATTGTCCCAATTTCGGATACAGAGTGAGGGCCTAATTTCAACTATCCGAAATTGAGCGTACTTAAAAAAAAAAAAAAAAAAAAAAAAAAAAACTAAAGTATTGCATCCCTCTTGCAGATGTCTGGACGAAAAAGGTCATGGTCCATGGACAATACGGAAAAGGTCATCGACGCAGTGAAGAAGAAGGAAATGGGGTTTCTGAAGGCTTCCAAAGTGTTTGAAGTTCCCAGGTCAACTCTCTTAGATTATGTCAAATGTGCAAAAAGTCAGCAACGTTTCAAATTACG
Source organism: Thermobia domestica (assembly GCF_964235325.1). Classification (NCBI taxonomy): domain Eukaryota; kingdom Metazoa; phylum Arthropoda; class Insecta; order Zygentoma; family Lepismatidae; genus Thermobia; species Thermobia domestica. The sequence goes on along the minus strand of NC_137465.1, from coordinate 103,992,773 downwards.
AATTGGACGTAAATGTGCCTTAGGAACTGAGCTTGAAAACGAATTCATTAGGTATTGTACAATAATGGATGAACGTTTTTATGGACTTAGGCGTAGAGATGTTCGTATTCTAGCCTATCAGCTTGCGGTGAAGAACAACATTAAACACCCATTCTCAACAAGAACTAACATTGGCAAAAAATGGTTAAAGAAGTTTTTGACCCGGCACCTAACCACTCCTTTCGAAAGCCAGAGCACGTTTCACTTGCAAGAGTCATAAATTTACAAAGGAAAAAGTGTCTTGCTTTTTTGGTCTGTTGCGGCCGGAATTACAAAAAGTGAATTTTGAGCCATCGAAAGTGTACAATGTCGATGAAACTGGTACATCCATTGTCCAAGGTACACGCTCGCAAGTCCTGAGTGTTAAAGGGAAACATCAGGTTGCGAGACTGTCCTCCGCTGAACGGGGCTCGTTAATAACTATTGTGACATGCATGAATGCTTGTGGTACATACGTTTCTCCTCTAAATGTTTTTCCGCGCGTGCGTATGAAACCTGAATTGCTACATGGAACACCACCAGGAACCGTAGTAGCATGCCACCCATCGGGATGGATCCAAATGCATATTTTCACACAATGGTTTGAACATTTTGTTAAAGTTGTAAAACCATCACCTAGCGATCCTGTTGTGCTCATACTAGATGGGCACTATTCGCACACCCGTAACCTGGACATTATTCACCTAGGACGGACCCATGGTGTCATTATTGTGTGCTTGCCACCCCACTCGACGCACAAGCTCCAACCTCTGAATGTGAGTTTTATGGGCCCATTTAAGCAGTTCTATTCACAAGAAATCGAACTCTGGCTCGATAATCACCCGTTTCAGCCGGTTTCTATGTCTGATATGTTTGCGATTTTCGGTAAAACTACGTACGAGTTGCAAGTATGCACGCTGCAATCAGCGGCTTTAGAAAGTGTGGGATTATTCCCTTCAATCCGAATGTTTTCGACGACAGTGATTTCCTACCCGTTCAAAGCTAAGAAAGGGAAAACCAAAAGAAATATTTTGCGAGACACACTAAAGCCTTCAAAGCAGAAGAAAGCGACTAAGCCTTCAAAGAAGTCTCCATCATCTGATGAAGATAGTGACTCAGACCATGCTGTTCCTCTAATTTCCACTGACGAGGACGACAGTGCAGACGAAGAATGTGTTTATTGCTCTGTTGCTCATCGTGAAGACACATCAGGATGATGAATGCTTATTTTTGTACGGTTTCATAATATACCATATACAAGAATTGAATATTTAGCTATGGACTCTATCATGCTATCCTTACTTTCATTAATCTTGAAACTTTGTTTTTCATCCCTGACATCTTGAGTTTGGCTATTGGTATGCACGTGACACAGCTCAATTGCTTAAGTATCCGAAATATGGGCACCTTACCCTATCTGAAAATCGCAGCAAAGATTAGATTTGAACTTATGACAGTGGTATAACCTTAGTTTATTTCTGATTTTTCGAGACATCTAAAATTCTAAGTTCTAGGTGTGGTAGTTCATGAAAACAGCTTATCTTAGTATTATTGTATTGTTTTTTTCTATTCTTTATACTTAGCTATTAACGCTTCAATTCGTTAATTATTTGCTCATTGGGACATAGCTGTCATTGTTTTAATTGAATAGTTGAGTGACACAGTAGCTTAAGTACCAACAACAATAAGGTCGATATTAATATTAATACGGATACTAATTCCAACATTATTGCTGTTGGTACTTAGGCTACTGGGTCACTCAATCTATCAATTCTAAAAGCATTATACGCCAACGAAACCAAAATTAACCTTTTTCTATTTTAATGCAATTACGATCCGACAGAAGAAAGCTAAATTCATTCTCCGAGTAAAAGAACAACAACTAAACACAATTTCGGAGAGAGAGAAAGAGAAAGGTTGTAAGCTGCAGGACGGACAAACTACAGATTGAGGGTGATTAATCTCTTCTTGGTTATGGCCCTGATAATCACAGCAGCTAGTAGGCTGTGGTTCGCGACGATTTACAATGATACAATTCAAAATTTCAATCTTAAATTACTCCAAATGTACTCAACATTTTAACTCAAACGAGATATATGTATTTCTGTGTACATTAAATACATCATTTGAAAGTGTCATAGTGATAGATAGGATCAAAGGAATGAGCAAGGTGGCAGAAAAAACATGGTCCAAGTCATTTTTTCCTTCTTGTTATCAGCCATACAGGTAAAACCACTTCTACAGCCTGACCTACTTAACGTAGAGAACTATTAATCTATAACATTGTAGGTAATCTTTTACTTAGTCCCTGATTGAAAGGTTAAGTGGTTCGGTAACTGTTCTCCAAAACAGAGCTCTCCATTAAGACTTCTCTTGTTACTTCATATATGTCCTGCTTGTTATGCAACCGATACGCGCAAATAGCCAGTGTGAGTTGCCTATAAGCAAGGATATTTCATAACTTTCTTATGAACTTTGAACTTGAAATCTTAATAGTGCAAAGACTAATAGTATTGAAACACCCGATATATATATATATATATATATATATATATATATATATATATATATATATATATATATATATATATATATATATATATATATATATGTGTGTGTGTGTGTGACAAAGGATGGAGCGTATACCCACCTAAAAAATTAGCATTACATCACTGCCTTCCCCTGAAAATATTCAACGAAAGTGTGGATCATGAGAAATGTCAAATAAAAGAGGATATGGTTTACGATACTGGTAGAAATATCAGATAGAAGAGGAGTAGATTTTTGCTTGATAAATTAAAGCATCATAGTTTCTAGAAATATAGAGTAATAAAGTTAAAACTGATCCATTCACTCTCGTAGAAAGAAAACTCCAATTGAAATCTCTGTGAAAGGTAAAATACTGCTATATTATGAAGTTCACTTCAACGTGAAAGACTATACAACAAACGTTAAACAAAATACATCTTTCTGTAGAAATTAATTGAAACCATGATTAACATTTTAGTAAGTCTATCAAATTTTTCTTACAATTTAAGAATAACAATATCGCAAGAACCTTGACAAATTCCAAATGAAGACATTCACGTGACAGCGTGTTTCTACTCTTGTACTGTTGAATGACAAAAGCTTGCATTTTCTAATTTGAGTTGTCCCAGTGAGCCAGTTTCGAAAATAGATAATGCGTCAACGTCCATTGCGAGCAGTGCACAGGTACTCAATGCAGTGTCTTTTAGACAATTCACAGTTTGTTCTCTCGTCAGATAGCACATTTTGTTCTTATACCTTTGGTCTGCATATCGTGATGTTTTCGTCTGTTTATATCAATTATGTTCATGGACAACAACCGACAGTAATAGTTTTCTCGCTATAATTATATCCTCTTTCTTTTATAAAATATCTTAAGAATATAATTTTCTGATTTAGCACTGATTGACGTGTCATTAGAGTATTCAGAATTGTGATTAATACTTGGGAATGAGTTTTCTATCTCTTCAGTTCTTATTTATAAATAAAGTATAGTAGTTAAGAGAGAAGTGACGTCAGGAATAAACGGTACATGAAAGTGAAAAGTAGTTGAAAAATCGAATTTTGACTAATAAGGTATTCAGCCAGGTTTTATAATTATCATTTGGGGGGAGGAGATTTTGAGACACACCTCACCAGGTATTCCAATAGCACCAACTCAATAGAGTTCCCTTCTATATTTTGATCAAATAGACGTTATGTGAATTTTCCATGGTTATTTCATTATTTCATACCATGATAAAGAGAAATGTAGGAAATGAAAATTTTGTGCTATTATTAACAATTACATATGGTTTTCTTTGATACGATATCTTAAGTGGAGGAAGTTTGTCATCTCTCCCTGTCTCTGTGTGTGTTATTTTCTCTAATATCTTATAGCTCTCTAATACATAAGTAATGATTCGAATTGGCTAAGGATTAAATCAATATCTGGAGGGAAAGAAGAGAGAAAGTAAGCGTGGGAAAGAAAAGAAAAGAAAAGAGAGAGAGAGAGAGAGAGGTCATGTCAGGATGAATGGTTGCCAAAGTGATTTGGACCGCAACCAAGCCTGTGTCGTCAGATAACCTTGTAACATCTTCTAAAATCGCATGAAATGTCCAGCAGATCAGGGTAATAGTCTACGCAGTTTATTCTTGGAGTTCAACAGTAATTTATATTACTTTAAATTAAGAGCCGCCAGAGTTTGCACTTCAAGGTTCGTATGGATACAACGCGATATTTTAGTTAAGTACTGTTAAATACTGTTAAGTACTGTTTTTTAAATTTTGAATATTTACTTTTAAATTTTTCATTTCTGAAGCACAGGAAGTCTTTGTTTATTGTGCACCGATACACAGCTGTATTAAATATAGTAAGATGGTGTTTGATTAGTAAAATTGTCAATTGCATCGAACTAAATGTTAAGCCAAGAAAATCTTACTTCATTAACCACACACACGAAAGACAAGCATACTCTTACCATTCGTCTGCTGATTTCTGTGTTCTTATTATGACTGAATTATCCCACTGAGTATTCGACACATTATTCTAGAATGTCCAGAATACTCGGATGTTTGCAACGTTTAAGAGTGCTTATAAATCTTTGTCAGGTCCTGGAGTATCATCCAGGTTTCGTTGATTGTATTCTCACTTTTATTCGTGAAATTGGAATAATTAACGTGGTCTGGGGATTATTTTCATTTTCTCTTGTTTTGTATTAGTATTAGCTATTGCTGTTTTCGACTTATTTTCTTGTAATTTATTTTATATTTTCTTATTTATTTTGTTTAGCCTTTCCGTGACTTCTCTTTTATTTAGTGTTTTCTTTTAATATCTTATTTGTCGAATTTATGTTTGAACTTTACTTTTTAAGAAATTTCACAAGTAGTATGTGCATAAAGAAACACTGTCATCATTATAATAAATAAACAATAAAAGGCTAAAAACAATTGTTTACAGTGTATTTCTTTTACATATGCAGTACATAAATAAATAAAGAATCTGTTCCAACAAACTAAAAATTGTCAATGAAGAATATACGAATAGTTCTTAGCGCGACAGAATTTCGTTTCTTCCGATTTTCTCGAACACTGTGCATGAGAACTTACGCTTAAGCATCTCATTTTGTTGAACATGTTCAGTTAAACGTTAATATTATTGCAGGATTTTGAATACTTAAAGTGCCGCACGTGGGTGCTAAAGGATGGAATGTGTGAGGTAAAGAGACGAGCGATAGACTCATGAATATCAAGCTGGATTTAGAAGGGAATTCGGTGACCTTATTATGTGCCTATACTCTTCACTAATCCTGCAAGGAAGAAGAAAGGAAAGCTTTTGATTATATTAACTTTAATTTGGTTTGAATAGCGTACCTTTGAACAGCGAGGCTATACAGCTCAACGTGGATCTATAGCTTAACGTGGGATCCGAACCACATGAGCTCCCGTCGGGATTCGAACGCAGGTCTATCGCCACAGGCGCGTGCGCTAACTGTTTAACCAAGGTTAGTTGTTGGAAACGACCTAAATGGACATAGGGCAGGACAAAGGAGAGGCAGAAAAGAAAAAGCGCTAGAGCATGGACGCCAGGTAGAAGAAAGTGAAAGAAAAGAATGAAAGACTTAAGCATTGGCTCTACATAAACATGCGAAAAATCGGGGAAATAACAAAAAGATTTCGGTTGTCAGTGCATCGCCCATACAAAATGAAATGAAATGAAATCTTTCAGTTTAAAAAACCACGATTCTGTCCTTTAAGCTAACAGTGAGACAGACGAGGTCGAGAAAATTACGAGAAGCGGCTGGAAAGTTCTGAACCGTCAGGAATCTATAAGATGTAGATATTTCATAATTCCTTCATTTTCTCCTTGTACATTAACACACTTGCTTAAGTGTTACTGAAGTGTTCTTATCACAGTAGAAAAAAGTATTTAGCTTATGTCCACATGAACTCATCTTAGGCTGTAACGGTTTCACTTGCTAAACGTCGTCTAGCTGAACGCCTTTTTCGATTCAGGCCCAAATAAAAGTCTGAAGGGAAAATCTGGTGAATATGGTGGATGTGGAACGAGTTCAAATCCGCGTTCATGAATAGTTGAAGTCAACTGCTGAGATGTGACCTTGAGCATTGTCCTGGTGCTACAGAATTGCTGTAATCAGTATTTATCGCTTCTTTTGTTTTTGGATTTCAGCTCTGAATTTTCCACAAGGTCAGTATAATATTTTCCTGTGATCGTGTGAGCTGTTTGAAGGTGATCAATTACTATCACAACTAGGGATCGCCCCCCCCCCAAAAAAAAAGCTGATGGCATCTTCTTGCGAGCTCAAAGTGTGGCCTTTGCTCTCCTAAAGGAGATCAAGGAAGCTTTCACTTTTTTTTTTGTTTGGCTTATAGTGGTGAACCCAGCATTCGTCCAGACTAATAAATAAATACAGAAAATTTTCCTTGTTATATTCAAACAGCTTCAAGTTGTTTAATGACGTGGTGTGTTCCGAGCGGACTTTTATGTTAGTCAGAAGACATGCGACTTCTCGAGCTAAAACCTTTTATAAACCAAGTTCATTTTTCAGAATGTGGTTTGCTCGCTCTTGCGATATGCCCAGCCTATCTGGTATCCGACAAGTTGACAATAGTAGATCTTGCATGGTTATATCAAGTACGAGGGCAATGTTTTAGGTAGTGGTAGACTTGATGGTCTCCCTGACCTCGGTTCATCTCCAACACTTTATCTACTATGCTTGAATACTTGCATCCAGCTTTTGATAGTGGCATAAGAGCAGATTTACCTAAAGTATTGATCATATTGTGGTGGATATCTGGCACTGATATCCCTTTCAACTGCATATACTTTATGACAGCCCGCTACACGATATTTTCCATTTTCCCAACTTCTGACATCGGACTCACTTCAAGGACCTGTCAAAGATTAATGTATTTTTCTTACAAGGGACCATTCTGACTTAATGAATTCAATTGCTGATAATGATTGCTAGCACTGGATTCAGTACAAAAGAAACAGAGAAAAAGAGGGTGTTTAGTGGCAAACCGTATACAGGGTAGGAGATAAATTAGGGCGAAGTGAATATAGAACGTAGAAAATATCTAGAAATGCCATGTTAATTTTGAAACGAGTAGAGGGATTGAGGTCAAATGTTGGATAAGAAGCATACATGTAGAGCTCCACTGAGTAGGTGTGAGGTGAATCATGAGGACATATGAAAAGCCGCCATGTTGAACTTGGCGCAAGAAAAATATACGCGAAAGGGATCATGTGACATGTGGCTCTTGACGCACACCGTCTATTGAAATCAATAGTGGCTAATACAGTTTGAGACCTATGTAACAGGAGACGTTCCACGCTATGACAATGTATCAATATTGTCGCAAAGGTGACGTGAATGAGGAACTAGATACTCTGCGTATGATCCATGAGCACTTGTATGCACGAGGGATAGAAAGAGGCAGAATCGAATCCTGGAACAGCAAGAAGATTGTTTGCAACGAGTAACGGAATGATGAGAAACCGTTCTTCTGTCATCTGTCTTCAAAATATGGCAACGAGCAGTGTTGGGAAGTAACGTAACGCAAGTATCGCGTTACTTGTAACGCGTTACTTTTTAAGTAACGTTTCCTAGTAACGCGTTACAATTTTTCCAAAGTAACTGTAACGGTAACGCGTTACAAATTTTTAAGTAACGTACCTAGTTCGCGTTACTTTTTTGCGTTACATTTCGGATGAGTAACTACAATATATGTATTTTTTTTTTTCGGAAACAAATGTTTCTTTCCTGTAAGTGAATTTCTCAGAATGAAACAATCGAGCATGAACTACGTATGTCAGTGACCGACAGTCACAGACACACAGAGAAAGAGGTAAGTTCGTAGTGCCACTTGCTGTTTTTTGAAGATGAGGACAGCCTTAGGGAAATCACGTGTACTGATTGCAAGCACCTAGAAGATTTTGTTGTAGATTTTGACAGCTCCAAATCAATACATTCAGTGAGTGAACTAGGAGAGCAATGATACCGGTAGTCTATTTTACTTTGATTAGTGTTCTTTTTATAAAGATGGAGAACGAAAATATTTTACCGTTCGAACATTTGAAAGAATACTTTTTTCTTAAGAGCTGAGGATGATGATGGTGGACAGAATTTAAAAGTAAAGTGTCTGAAGTGCCCCGGCGGAAAATATTTATCAACAACTAGGGTGACATAAATAACGATTTACAGTAATGGGTTAATATGAATAAACTTTGTTCTGATGAGCAGGCCTATTTTATTACTCAGCGGGCCTAGAATGTAATATTGGTGTTGTATGTAATGTAATATTTGCTGATGCTGCTGATGGTATGTAATATTGGAGTTCTTTCAGATGAGTTTGCTTATCCTAGAGTCCCGTTGATTATAGAGTAGTGTAATGTTTCTCTATATTCTTTATTTTTAATTTTACATAACATTGTTATTATTATATAATTAGTTTAGCAGAATAATAATAAGCAACCAATATTTTTCTAACGCATAGGGAGCTAAAATTCGACTCGACTCGAATTCAAGTCGAGTTTCAAGTCAAGTCAAGGGTAATATCCTCGAGTCGAATTCCGAGCCGATTTAGTTTTTCGCGTCGAGTTTCGAGTCCAGTCGAGTTTGATAAATGGCTCGTTAGTTTTAAGTCGTCTTGAAATCAAGGCCTGATTACACTGGAAAACGAAAGCCATGAGAAATGTAAGCTAAACAACAATATGGAATACTTTTAGTGTTGTTAACGAGAGGGCACACTGCTCGCATCTCGTCTCGTCTCGATAGCGAGACCACAAGATATTTTTTATAAGAAGCTAAGCTCGGCTCGGCTCAACTGAGAAGATGGCTCTACTTGAGGTGAACCATAGGCTCGAACTAGCTTGGTAGGGATGAGCCATTTGCTCGGTTCGGCTCAACTGAACCGAGTCGGTTGGGTGAGCTGTTGGCTCGGCTTACTTCTCCGTTCGGGTTAATAGTGAATGAGCTGTCAGCCGAGCTGCTCGAGCCGTTGACAATTCTAAACCCGGGCCGAGCAGTTTTGAAGATATTTGGCCAGTGCCCTATAAGTTTTAACAATGTTTGGCTCGACCCCGAATACTCAATCTAGACCCAAATTCAGAAGTTCGTGAGCAATGTCCTTGACTCCTAGACTTCACGACTACCGAGGTTGGCAATCAACTAGTTTTTTAGTATTCAAATACAAACCGCCCATCTTTCTTTTTATATACAGTGTTGTTATAATAATAATTATTATTATTATTATTAATAATAATAATAATAATAATAATAATAATAATAATAATAATAATAATAATAATAATAATAATAATAATAATAGCGGTAGTAATAGTAGTAAGGAAAATTGAAGTCATATTTTTTTCACATTTTTAAAGTTTCGGACCTAAAAGTAACGCGTTACTTTCGAAGTAAAGTAACAGTTCCTTTTTGGGGGCAAGTAACGCGTTACTAACGCGTTATATTTTAAGATAAAGTAAAGTAACTTGTAACGCGTTACATTTTTACAAGTAACTTACCCAACACTGGCAACGAGACAGTTTCATTAACTCGCAATCATTCACCCATTTCAGTGTACAGCACCAGGGTTCCAAGCTATTAGATATGCATCCTACAAAACTGGATATTTGCAAACAGCACTCGACGCATTCATGACACCTGTCGACTACTGTTTCAATTTCAATATCGGCGACAGCTGTGACAGCCCGATTTTTCATTTTTATCGTTTTTCAAATGTGCCCACTATTGTCTCCACTCTCATATTAACCACACAATCATTCTTAAGGTCCATAACAGTTGCAATTAAACAGAGGTCTCAAACTGTGCGTTAAGAGCCATATGTCACATAACCCCTTTCGCTTATATTTTTCTTGTGCTAAATTCAACATGGCTGCTTTTCAGATGTCCCCCATGATTCACATTACGCCTACTCAGTGGGGCTCTACATGCATTCCTCTTATCCAACATTTGACCTCAATCCTTCTACTCGTTTCAAAATTAACGTGGCATTTCTAGAGATTTTCTACGTTCTATCTTCACTTTGCCCTCATTTATCTCCCATCCTGTATACGGTCTGTCACTAAACACCCTCTTGTTCTCTTTTAGTTTTGGTGCTGAATTCAGTGCTAGCAATCATTTTTAGGAATTGAGTTCACTAAATCTGAATGGTCCCTTGTTAGAAACATAAAATCAATCCTTAGAACAGGCCCGTATCCAGGAGGGTCAAGGGGGGCCGACCCCCCTAAGTTTTTGCTGGCTCCCCTAAAATTTTCACGGTAGGCTTGCAAATTAACTATAATATGGTGCTGAACTATCATATGGTTGGATCGGGCCCCCTAAACTTCAGCCGGGCCCCTCCTACAGCTTTGGGCTGGCTACGGGTCTGTCTTAGAAACATAAAATCAATAAATGTTGCTAACAAAGGTTTCACTATTACGAAACATATGTTTTCTATTCTAGCTTCTTTGTTTCTGTGTTCAGCTCAGAACTTTTCAGTCATTTCTCATATTGTACAGTATGTAAATGTCTCTTTCATTGTGAGTAGATCTCAAAACAACACCGACAACATTTGGGAGGTGATTCCTGATACCAAGATAAGACAAAAACTATAGACCAACCTGGGTGCACAAACGCTTCCTTGGGCCGCGGTGGCTCAGTGGTAGAGCGGTCACCTCGGGTGCTTGGGGTCCCGGGTTCGATCCCAGTCCCCGCCAAGTGAACTTTATGGTAGACAAACACCGTGTGCCTGGGTTTTCACGGGGTTCTCCCTTTTCCTCCCACTTTCTTCATTCCACCATTTCATTCATCACTCATCACCTAACCGGCATATTCGTGTGACGTAAAACTCAAAGATTTCGTTTCATTTTCAAATGCTTCCTTTCGGAGTTATAAGCTGCCAAAAACATGAAAAAATCAAATTTAAAGGTCCATAACTCCAAAACTATAGGACCTACTATAGTTGGGTCAAGACTTCACTTAGGAACTAGTATGTGCCCTATCCAACCGCAACAATTTTTATAGAGGTAGTTGGTGAGTACTTCAAATTATACGGCCGTAGCCCTACTCCTTCTATAAAAGTTGTTGCGTGAATACCTTAGGATTCTCAAACATATATATTTGAATATGGGACATATTATTTCCTAAGTGAAGTCTTGACCCAACTATGGTAGGTCCCATAGTAGTGGTGGAGCTATGAACATTTAAACTTAATTTTTTCATGTTTTCGGCAGCCTATAACTCCGATAGGAAGCAATTTGTGCACCCAGGTTGGTCTATACTTTTTGTCTTATCTTGGTGTCAGGAATCACCTTCCAAACGATGTCGGTGTTTTTTGAAACACTATATATATATATCTTCCACTGTCACTTGTAGGAATCATTTTCCATTTTGTTATTGTTTTCTTTTCACGCCATTTAAATAAAAAATAATGTTTGTTCACCTCTAATGATTTAGACGGAACGTCAGATCGACAATAACTAAATAAATAAATAAAAGATAGTACATATCTCTGCAATCATATCGGTCGTTCTGAACACAAGGGAATTAAGTTCAGTTACCAAAGTTGTGATAAAAAGGGTCATAAAATTTGTATGGTACGCTAAACTAACTAAATAACTCTATGGCCTATGGAACCCAGAGGTTCAATGCCGCGTTCACAAAAACTCTTCACTGACTTCTATCCTTAGCTAACTGCATCCAGTTTCTACTTTGTATCTTAATCTCTGTGAGATCCATCTTAATATTGTCCTCCCATCTGCGCCTAGGTCTTCCTAATGGTCGTTTTGCGATTGGTCTTCCAGTCAAGACTTTGAAAGCGTTTCTACTTTCTTCCATTCTAGCTACATGACCCGCCCATCTGAGCCTCCTAGACTTGACGACCCCAACAATGTTGGGTAAACCATATAAATTATGTAGTCCCTCGTTATGAAGTTTCCGCCATTCCCCATTCCCGTTCATCTTGGGTCCGAATGTTCGTCTCAGGATATTGTTTTCAAATACTTTCAATCTATGTTCTTCCCTCAGAGTAAGTGACCATGTTTCGCATGTATGGTACGCTTAAGTACATAGAAATGTTAACACTATTTTTTTTTTTTTTTTTTTACATAAAGAGTTGTTTACAATATCTGGTTTGAAAGAAGCTTTAAATAGAGATCTTAATGATAAAGTATGTCTAAAATGACCAAAAAGTAGACTTAATTCTCTTCTGGACTGAACGCGCAAGATACACACTTTTCTGTAACTTTAAATTCATCTGTGCACTTGGTCATGAAATATCTCACTGTATGATAAACGACAGCTTTTATTTTACAGTTATTCGAGGTGTGATAAACAGCGCTAACTTGCTGGCTGTAACTTTTAAACACACACACACACACACACACATATATATATATATATATATATATATATATATATATATATATATATATATATATATACTACAAATATGTTTTCTAGCCTTCTTCTCTCACTCTTATTTCTCCTAACAAAAGAAAGAAATAAAGAAACATCCATTGACGTAATAGTGTTGCTTGTTTTAAGTTGATAATTGAAGGTGTTACGTACTTGTTTTCAATCCTCTTCTCTATTTAGCACAATTTTCTTTAACAAAAGATGGAACGCCATTGCGTTTGTCTATGGCCGGACACCAGCGTTGCCAAACCATTAAAACTAAAAGCATCAAATACTTTGAATGCGTAATTTTGTAAGTGAAAATAAATACAGAATAACAGAAGAGTAGATTATTAAGAAACTTGTGTCCTTTTTAGCAGCCAAATCATTTTCCAGTAAAACCGATAGAAAATGAATCATAATGAAAGCGAACTTGAATTCTGAATTATGTGATGGTCCTTGCTACACAATAGGCTATAATTTTCTGTCTTCTGTTTAGTAAGAAAAGACAAGTACTGGAATAAACTTCGTGTATTTTTATGGTGCTGTGTAAGTTATTACTCTTATTTTCATTTATTGAGATTCATGTAGAATTCCGTTCAAATGGTCAATACACTGACCATTAAAGATACAGGCACGTTACACTCATGGATATCTAGAAGGAGGGGCAAGAGGGAGTGGGAACGTGGCCTCACCCTGAAATTCAAGTAAATCAATAACTTGAATTAACTTTCTGGGCACGAATAATCTTTTCCAAATTTAATTCTCCGTTTTTTTTGTTTTAATTTCTAATGTAAAAATGCCTGTCATACGATATTAGGTGGTCAGAAAATTACAAAAGTATTTGTCTTTTTGTTGAGAATTGTGCTGATAATATCGGGGTGTTATTATACAAATCTCCTGTGGGCAATTCCCTTGCACGTGTTTCCCTTCGAAGCTGTCTTGTATGCCAGAAGGCTATAAATATTTAAAAATAATATAAAATGCAATATAAATCCAAAAGGACTACAAGTTCGCCCCCTCCTATGAAAATCCTGAGAACACCCATGACTACATTAGAAGTATGGTAGTCTGTTGTCTGTGTGCAGTGCTGGTGAAGAAACCAATTTTACAAACATGCTATTCCGAATTCAAAATTACCAAACAATACTAAATGAGTAAACAATCTTGTACTGCGCTGTTTTTATTGATCTGTACCTAGCGCATTACATCTTGAGAATATAACGACAAGTATTCTCGTCTGCACCATGGTATAAACATAGGAAAGAATAATATTTTCTATTCGTTAAAATAAAAACAAAGTATGTTGACGGAGATTAGTCTTTCTGTTATCTTGGGGTTTATTTTTTTTATTTATTTTTTTTATTTAGTAGAAAAGCATATAAATAAAAATAAATAAAAATAAACCCCAAGATAACAGAAAGACTAATCTCCGTTAACATAATTTAAAGCCTGGGTGGTGGAGTGCAGAATGTCAAAAAAAAATATTAACAAATGCATTTTGTACTTTAAAAATTTCATCAAAACCAAATCCTTAGATAATTTTAGAAAATATCAAGAACAAAAGGCGTATTCTAAATTAATAATAAACAACACCAAACGCCAGCATTGGCAAGAATTTTGTAATTCACTGTCTGACAGAACTAACTCATATAAAATTTGGAAATTCTGGAAGCAATTTAAGTATAATCAAACTGAAGCCAATAATTCTTTATCAGTTTTTGACGGAGTATGGTATGAAAAGTTTCACATGAAACTCTCGCCTTGCACGGTTAATAATGATAGATTACAACTTACGAACTATTTATTTGGTAATACTAATTCCATATTAGATAAAGACTTTTCCTTACAGGAATTACAGTTAGTACTTAACAATATAAAGAAAAACACAACGCCAGGCATTGATGGAATAAGTTTTAACCATTATAAACACCTACCTACTTCTGGCTTACAGTTTTTATTGAATTATTACAACAACATCTGGAACTCTGGATTCATACCTTCACAATGGAAGAAAATTCTAATAATTCCTATTCCGAAACCCAACTCTACAGAACAATCTAACAACTTTCGACCAATAGCGCTATTAACGTGCTCTTTAAAAATTTTTGAGAACCTAATACTGAATCGACTTATATGGTATCTAGAACACAATCAAATCTTCCCGCCTAATATCACAGGATTCAGGAAGAATTATTCAACGTTAGATGCTCTGTCTCTTTTCATCATCGATATCTACAAATCTTTTTATTCAAGACAACATCTCCTAGCAGTCTCTCTAGACATACAAGGGGCATACGATAATGTGAATTTAGATATATTAATACAGAAGTTACACCACATAAAGATTCCCGGAAAAATGATCAGGATTATTCACAATTCACTAATCAACTGGAAAATATTTATTAAAATTAAAAATACTTACTCTCCTCCTCGAGAAACGTCTCTGGGACTACTTCAAGGCAGTAAGCTTAGTCCCATCTTATTTAATATTTACATTTTAGATTTAATGGTTAAAGATTAGACACCCTGTCAAATAATAAGCTTTGCTGATGACATACTGTTAACCATGCAATCCAAGAATATAAATGAAGGCATATCCACACTTAACATTAATAAATAATTGGATGACCCAAAATAGTTTCAACCTCAATTGGAACAAAACTAAATTTGCAATATTTAATAGAAAGAGAAACTACAACCAATATAATTTACAAATTCAGCAAACAAGAATTAATTCAGTAAACTCTTTTAAATACCTTGGCATAACTTTGGACAAAAAACTAACTTGGACAAATCATATTACATATCTGCAAGAAGAAGCTATGAAATACCATAAGTTGTTAAGTTGTCTATCATCCAAAAAGTGGGGCATAAATCCTTCTTCTTTGGTTACGATTTTAAAACAAGGATTTCTAGCAAAGCTGTTTTATGGCATTATCTTCATGACGCTTAATCAAACTCAGATAAATAAATTGGAACAAAATTTTTCCTCTTTAGCAAAGTTGATATTCGCGCAACCTTCATTTTGCCCAAAACAGGCCTTACTCAACGAAATTGGATGCACACCTTTGAATCTACTTATAATGGAAAAAGCACTTCACTTTATTTTAAACACAATGGGAAAATCATGTTCACCAATAATTAAAAAACTCCAGGACTTAGATATTCTTTTGAGAAAAAGGAATATTCCTTACAAAAAGAAAAAAACCCTGGTTTTTTCAAGCATATTGCAATTTAAAATTCATAGGCAGTTACATTCATAAGGTTCCAGCAATCAGTTGTTATGTTTGGAATTATCAGACTAACTTAACTATAATAACACCCAAAATTCCTAACTTCTTAAAAGTTCATCATCCAGACTTAAGAAAATCTATATATAAAAATATTTGGAAAAATACTTTGAATTCAATAGATAAGGATTAACTATTAATTTACACGGACGCATCAAAATATCCGAACTTATATGTTGGAGCGGCTTTTTAAATTCCTGAACAAAAAATCTTGGAAAAATTTAAATTACCAACGTTTACATCCATATACGAAGGAGAAGCATTCGCCATACGTCAAGCGCTACTTTACATCAAAAGAAACAACATTAAAAACTCGGCTATATGCACAGACTCTTTAAGTGTGTTATTATCTTTACAAGCCACCCATTGGAATAAATACACATCGTGGACAATTTTAAACATTAAATTTTTATACTCAACTATGGTCACAAATAAATTCAAGATAACATTCATTTTCAGCAAAGCTCACGAAGATATAGATAATAATCTAAACATTATTGACTCAGCTGCTAAACGAGCTTGTAAAGAAGGAAAGATCTCAAACATAAAGTTGGCTCCAGTTACTTTCAAATATCTGATAAACAAATATATCACAGAAGAATCTCATAAGTGGTTATCCAATACTGACTCAAAAGCTGGAAAATTATACTGGGAAATTAATAGGATCAACAATTATGATAATTTAAAAAAACCTAATACTATGGTCAAGAAGAGAAGTTATAATTTATTATCGACTCATATTTAGCACTGCTTTGTTCCTACTAAATTATATCAAATTAGAAAAAAATTGACATACCATTGTTGGTGTGACAAGGGGATTGGAACCTTAAATCACATATTATTTGAATGTGAATCCTTTCAGAATATAAGACCAACTCTACTGAACAAATTATATCTTCATCTGGGACACTCACCTTTCTCATACAAAAGTATTCTCGGATCAAAAAACTGGAAGGCCATACTAGCTATGATTCAATTTCTACAGCACACAGGAATTAACTTATTAAAAAAAAGTTAAAAAAAATATTACATCAATCATTCCTAATAAAACAATAATAACATCAAGCAGTAAGCACATTTGTTGCACAATATTTCAGGGGTGCATCTAGATCTTCAGTTCAACCAACACCAGTTACGGTGAAGAAGACACGACAAGACAAAGTATAAAAGTAGAGAATAACAAGTGTTATGATTTTTGAAGGAAAATATAAAATAAAACAAATTCATCGGCATTTAATGTGATTTTAAATACCGGCACTAACGAAAAAAATATCAGGTAAAATAGAGAATTAGGTGTGCATTTGTGAACGGAAAGAAAGTAAAACAATTATGAATTGCTAAATAAGAGTTTGTTTGGAGGAGACTCTTCCCACATCTCGTCTGCCAAATTTAAAATCATGGAATAATAAAATGTAAGATACACCTTTCAAAATTTTATGTTTTAATCAAAATTTTATTACTACTATTGCTACTAACTACCACTACTACTACTTATACTGAAGCCTCCTTACCACAAGATTTACATCCTAAATCTTTATAACATGCGATTCCGATTCATTGTGAACTAATATGAATCGTTAAGATCACTATGATTCGTAAAATCACTGGGAGGAGCGGGCTATACTCAATCCTCAATTTCAATCAACATGTTATATTTTGGTATTTTAAACAACCTCAATGAAAATTCAGAAATATGATACAGTATTGCTAAATGGCCTAAATTTACAAACTTCGATTTTTATTTTCTTGCACGATTTTGGATGTCATGTAAATGATGTACTTTTATTTATGCTGCTTAGAATATATTAGATATAAAATACACCAAATATGATCCTAAAAGAATAATCCACAAATGCATTATAGTACATACCAGAGATGGAGTGGGTCAGTGAGTCAAGTTGGTCAAGTTTTCTGAGTGGGTCAGTGAGTCGTGGGTCAACAGCATGTGACCCACTGCGACACATCACCCACCATAACCCACTGCGACTCACCACCCACCGTGACCCACTGTGATCCACCACCCACCATGACCCACTGCGACCCACCACCCACCATGACCCACTGCGACCCACCGACTCAGTATGATATACCGACTCACTCTGTTCACTGCATTGTAGACAGTATCTTCTGAAGACTGGTAAATTTTTCTTCGTTTTGCTTTCAAGACCTTCATTTCCCTTCCTTTTCCATTTGTTTCTAACCACTTACCTGAGGTAAGTATATCTAACCAAGTGAAAAGAAGAACTTCAGGCACTTTTGGATATTGATATTTTTAATTGTAATAGGTCTATATTGATATTTAGCAATAGAACTATACTACTACTTGGCTTCCGAGACCTGAGAGTTTTTAGAGGAGCAAAGTACTGAAAAAAAATACATTTTTGAATCACTGTAATATATAAATTATTATATAAAAAATTGAATGTAACTATGTGTGCCTGATCATCACGGTCAAATTGCAAATTCAAATGAAATTACTTTTGGTATATAATTACTTTTGAAATTATTTAGGCCTTAATCCAAACTCGGATGTTATATTGCTTTCATCATAATGCATAATATCCTAAGGAGGTAGTGAGGATCCGAATTTTTGCGAAAAAAATAGTATCTCGCACGCCGTTAAACTTCAGGAGCTGACATTCTATGTATTAACTCTTTATTGAAAATAAACAGAATGCGTCCTAGCATTTTTTAAAATTCTCCTATATGCGGGAGGGGAGGAGCACTTTCTATATATGGAAAATTGGTAGTGAGTTGGTTTGTAAAAATGATCGAAAACGATCGATGTTATTTAAGAAAAAAAATCAGAAACAAAAAATACAGTGCTTGGCTTCATATATCCATTGCTTTCTAATATAATAATTGCTGAAGCTTACGTTTATTATATGGAATCAACCCATAAAGTTGTGGGAAAAATTGGCACAAATTTTGTACTGTAAGCTTAATTACACAGAAATTTTAAGTTTGGATTGTACGCATAATTATATGGAAAAATTTTGCACTTTTTTCCCCTTTACGTTGATCTACTTACTTTGATTTGGAACTTTCAAATTTCATTCTTTTTTCCACTGAAAAGTATCGATAATTGAACAAGGAAATATTTATACTATGATAATTTAATTGAAATTCATCGTAATTTGGCACATGGCAAACATCCGTGTGGTAATTGAAGAAGAAGAAGGAGGGAAATTTCCATTCACCTCTGAACACTTTCCAGGAACCTCGTTCCCTTTCGCTTTCTAGACGGGGGGGGGGGGAACTTGGTAATGGCATCAAACATTCATGTGTAATTACAAAAATTAAATTTATAAACAAATAAGAAATTATCAGTTTATCAGGCTTTAATTGATAATTTTTTCACAAGATTCCCTATCGAAGGCGTGGTAGATGAAGTTTCTGTTCTCCATGAGTCGACATTGCCAACTGACATGGTCGATATGGAAAAGATGTTGTATGGTGATAGAGAGATAATACTTCTTGCTGAGTATTTCAAAACTGACCAAGAAAAATCGTTATCAAACTTAAGTCTAACTAGCAGATTGTCGATGAGGAGTTGCAGAAATCGGGTAGAAGTATTATCAATTTCGACGACCGAGTGTGAACGGATATTTCCCCTTATGAATTTACAGATGACTGATATTAGAAATAGACTAAGTGCTCAAACATTGTCTAACTTGTTCATCAATCTTAATGGCCCACCGCTAGACAAGCTCAAAGTAGACGAGCTAGTTATTTCTTGGCTGAAGGATGGACATCATTCCGCTGCGGATGATTTACCACGAAGAAGTTACCAACAGGAAATAAACCCGATTTCAGATTTGTTTTAATTTGGCAAATTACGAGTTATGGAAAATGTATACTTGTATTACTAATGGCTTATTTGTGTTATTCAACTTTGTACCTAATTTTTAGTAAGTCTCTTCTTTGCTTTAGATAAACTACTTTGAATAAAAATTAATAATAATTGCAATTATACATATTTGTAACTTAAATTAATGTGGTGTTTTAGTGATTACACAAATAACAATTATGAGCATACTTTATTGAGATGCTCTCACATAGGGTTCCCGAGCACCTTTATACACTACGAAAAACTGATTTTTCAAGTCTTTTGTGAGAAAAATACTGTGAACTGAGAAACCATAACCTTTTCCATATTGTACAGGGGTATTTTCCTGCGAATAGAAGTTTCTTTTGGAATGCGTTCAGAAATTAACACTTGCAAGAATACTCTCTTAGTACAAGTATATTTTAGGCCCACACTAATTTCCCCCCACTTCGGACTGTTTCAATTTCCTCACTGACAAACACTTTAACATATTATATCGTAAAGGTCAGATCCACCATTATTGTAACAGAGTGGTGCTTCCGATTAGTGACAATTTCACAGTCTTGTTTTGTTACAAGTGTAAACTCTTTAGTTAGTACAGAAGGGGCCGTGGATCGTGTTCAGAGTTGATGACGATGGAGTCAGAGTAGGTCACAGTGGATGATAGTGGTTCATGGTGGGTCACGGTGAGTCAGTAGGTCACAGTGGGTGGTGGGTAACGGTGGGTCACAATGGGTCATGGGTCAGAATGAGTGCTGGGTCAGTGGGTCAGAGTGGGTGGTGGGTCAGTGGGCCGTGGGTCAAGTTTTCATTGACCTACGCCAACTCTGATAAATACGCCGTCCTCATCAGGAATGTCCAGCAATGTAGCAGAAGTTTATTTAAACTAAGGAAAAGAGTTAGTAATATATAAAGAAATGAGAAGAATAAGTATTTAAAGTTAGTGCTATAATATATTTAAAGTTAATGATATAATATAATGCACTCAAATCTAAACACAATGGTATGTAAATGTAGATTTGCGATATATAATGCTTCTATATTATTATTGTTAAAACAAAGTCTCAGTACATATTTTATAAATATAACGAAATAGTCTCAAAGTGAAATTATTTAAATTTATTAAAATTTAAATTTTAAATTGTAAGTGAAATTAATTTAAATTTAATTATTTAATTAAATTATTTAAATTAAGTCGGTGTCGGGAAGTGGCGCTCCCGTCGCCCAGTTCTTCGGAACTGCAATCAGTCACTGGTCCTCAAGATTGTGGGTTGGGTAGGGCTGATCACCCTTCTGTAAAACTCATCGAACGATGGAAGCAACGTAAGCCTTGGATGAAGCCGGCTGGATTTCTTACCACTGCTTTGTGCTGGATATGACTCTAGATTGTTTCGATGATGCCCGGACCTGGGATCATGAGACGGCGGAGTGAAACGTGTGCGCACCCAGCGAAACTGGATGGAGTGATGAACTGAAATGGAACGCTGGGGGTCTGCGACACAGGGATCTCGAATGGAACATGGATCTCTCCCCTAACACGGTGGGACGGGGGTCTTCTCAACAGTACCCATCAGTCGGTGGTGCAAGTGGCCCTGGCCCCTTGTCAAGCATGACTTGGGGTGACGGCTTAGCTTGCTGACAAGGGTCATGCCTGTAGGACCTGCCAGCCTCGTTGGCCGCTATGGAACTCAGACGGAAAAGTGGAGAAGATTTTGGGCTTAATTTGATTATGGCTTTGCATCATCCAGCTTCGTCCGCAGTTCCTGACCAAAGCAAAGTAGAAGAGAATAAAACCATCCCTTGTTATCTAATAATTAGAGATAAAAGTGCAGAGACAGCTGGTTCTTTAGTAAAGCTCTCACCGTTTGTTTTGTATCACCGACTCTGTCGCATCGCCACGGGCTCATTCCCGGATGGCCATTTTAAGAAATTACGTAATGGCACTTTACTTGCCCATCTGTCAGTGACAAACAGTCGCGGCTGCTGCTGGAATGTGAGTCTATCAGCACCATTCTGTTCTGGTTGAAGCTCATAACCAGCTCAATTCCAGCAAGGGTGTGATTAACTTCCACGAATTGCAAGATGTGCCTGTTGATGAAATCTGTGCAGAGCTTCGCGACTCCCATGTTAAAGGAGTCCAACGGATCCACGTTAAGAAGAATGGGCAACTAGAGGCGACGCATTCATATATCGTCACGTTCGACCTGCCCACCTTACCTCCTGCTTTGAGGTTGGCTGCCTCCAGTTGAAAGTCAGACCGTACATTCCTTTGCCGCTCCGATGTTTCAACTGCCGACGCTTTGAACATTTTGCGCGTTCTTGTAATGGGACGGCCACTTGTGGAAACTGTGGTGGCCCTCCACATCGTCCTGCTCCATGCACGATGTATCCGAAATGTGTCAACTGTACTGGTGCCCATCCTGCTTGGTCCAAAGATTGTCCCAAGTTCAGAGAAAAGAAAGTGATTAAGGAACTTATCGTGACCGAGAAGATCTCTGCAGCGGAGGCCCGCCGTAGAGCTGCGCCGAAGTTACCTTTTAAAACCAGTTCTTCTTCCTTGGTGAAATCCATGAAATCTGTACGAACTCAGGCAACAGATGCATCCACGCAAACCAGTCCTGTTCCAGCTTCTGGTGGCTGTTGCACTTGTTGTGCCGTCCCAACGTCTCGTGCGACTCCATCGACTGCTGCTGCCTCTACTGTTTCTGCGCCTCGGTCGCCCGCCAGAGCTACAGCCTCGCAGTCCTCTAGTAAAGCTCTCTCCGTTTTTTTTAAATCTTCTACTCCTGGCACACCTAGAAAACCTCCGAATAAACAGCGAAAGAAAAAGACGGTGACTCCAACTTCTCAGTCAGCATCCTCTGACCACGCTGGTAAGTCTAAGTCCTCCCGTAAGCTCTCTTCGAGCCCTCCCGACGTAAAGAAGATTAAGCAGAAACCACGCAGTCCTTCTCCGAGCGATGTCTCGTCTGTGGAGGGGGTGGAGGATGACGATCTAGATGCATTTCAACTTGTACCTGGTCGTAAGGGGAATCATGCATTGAAACTGTTTGTTACAGATTCCGCTTAACTTATGGCTTTATTCCAGTGGAATCTCAATGGATATTCCTCTCACCATGCGGAACTTCGTCAGCTTCTGTCAATGTTGAATCCAGTGATCTTCTGTCTCCAAGAGACTCACTTCACGCCTACCACCACCTGTTTAGTCTCCGGATATACGCTATATCGTCACGACAAGATCACGGATGGCCGTGTGGCCGGCAGCGTCGCTATTGGAGTGTCTGACTGCTACTATTCCTCAATACTACATGTCACGACTCCTCTTCAGATCGTTGCTGTCCGTATCTTTCTGCACCAGCCTATCACCATCTGCTGTGCGTACATTCACCGCACCGATGCCTTTACTGCAAGCGATCTGGAACATGTCTTTCACCAGCTTACCGCCCTTATTGTCCTCGTAGGTGACTTGAACTTTTACCATACCGTATGGGGCTGTTGTCGGACTAAACCTCGTGGTCATGAGATTGTAACTTTTCTTGCCGAGACGAACCTGATTCTGTTGAACGATGGCAGTCCCACATACTTCACTACTGCTACTGGGACCTTTTCTCGTCTGGATTTGTCCTTCTGCAGCCCAGCTCTGGGAGCTCAACTTCAATGGCGTGTGCATCCTGATCTTTGTAGCAGTGATCATTTTCCACGGGTACTTACTGGGTTTCAGCTCCCTCCAGCTGCACCGTCGTTAAGATTCAATCTGCGCCTAGCTGACTGGGCACGGTTCTCTGCCAGCTTTGACATAACCCCAGATCTGCATCAGTCCGTCAAGAAACAGTGTGTGGCTTTTCAGCGGAGTATCTTGTTGCCAGCCGAAGCGGCCACTCCCGTCCACCATGGCCTTCGTCGCAAACGCATCGCTATCCGAGCAAGTCGACGAGCCTTGCCTGCTTTTCGTTGTGCTCCTAGTGATGCTATGTTGGAGCAGTTTCGCCGCCTCCGTGCCCGAGCTAAGTATGTCATCAAACAGGCAAACAACGCAGCTGGCGCGAGTATGTGTCTTCACTGTCTGAGCAGAGTTCAATCTCTGAAGTATGGTCTAAGGTTCGTCGTCTACAAGGGCATTCTCCTTCTAGTAGGATTCCTGCTTTGGTTATCAATGGACTCCTGGTCACCGACCAAGATCTTATAGTGTCCGAATTGAGTCAACATTTTCCAGTTCTGCGCATTATCCAGGGACCTTCCTGCCCATTAAGCATCGTGACCAACGTACGCCTCTTGTCTTCCGTTCTGCTAACATCGAGAGCTACAATACACCGTTTACTGCTGCGGAGTTATCTGCTGTTCTAGGCTCCACGAAGGACACTGCGCCAGGTCCGGATTTTATATCTTATGCCATACTTCGGCATCTCGCGCCTGAAGGTCACCGCCATCTTCTAGATCTCTTCAACTGGCTCTGGCTGGAGGACAGCTTTCCTGCTCCTTGGCGTGAGGCTTACATTATCTCGATTCTAAAACCTGGCAAGCTTGCTACATCTCCTGCAAACTACCGACCCATCGCCCTTACCAGCTGCCTTTGCAAAGTTTTGGAGAAGATGATCAACAACCGTCTTGTTTGGTTCCTTGAGCATAATAGCTTTCTTTCCAACTTCCAGTGTAGCTTCCGACTCTATCGCTCCACGACACATCACCTTGTTCACCTGGAGACTGCGATCCAGGACGCTTTTCGCCACCGTGAACATCTTGCGCCAACTGCACACTTGGGACCTCTGTAACCATATGGCTGTTTTCTCCAGAACTTTCTTCGCGAGCATTCCTTCCGAGTGAAGATTGGATCCATCCTTTCTGCGCCGTTTCGAAGGAGAATGGAGTTCCGTAAGGCAGTGTGCTCAGTGTAACACTGTTTGCTGTGGCTGTGAATAGTGTGCTGCATGAACCTTTCGTTCGGTTCTTCTCTGCCAAGACCAACTGTATGCACTTCTGTCGTCTCCGAAACTGTTTTTGGTCCAGATCTTTCCTTGGGACCTGATCGCCTCCAGTATGTTGAGTGTATTCGTTTCATGGGCCTCCAGTTTGATCGCCCAATCAACATGTTCGCGCCTTGAAGTATAGCTGTCTCCGCTCCATGAACTTGTTGCGCCTACTTTCTCATACGACCTCGAGCGCTGACCGTGTTGTGCTGCTTCGCCTTTACAGAAGTCTCATTCGATCGAAGATTGATTACAGCTGTATGGCTTATAGTTCTGCTCGTCACAACGTACTACGCCACCTGGACACAGTCCATCGTCTGGGTCTGCGAATTGCCACTGGGGGCTATTGAGTCAGTAACTCATGACGCATAATTATTGAATCAATAACTGGTATTAAACAGAGTGTCAAGTTAGCCAAGAGGATAAGACGGGCAGAGTGCCGGCAAGGATTTACCAGGAGTCAAGCTCGGAGCTCTGGGCCCGAAGATATTGCAGACTCCATTTAGATAGTACGAACTTGAAGGATCCACGAGAGGGAGAATGTCCAATTGGGTCAGTCGTGCCTAGGTGATGGTGTACTCTTACCATGTGTACGACATCCAAAAGTGACCCCTTAGCCACATGGCGCCACCCAAAACAGCAGTTTATAAAGTGCTCGGAGAAGTTTGCTCTCAAAACAAATCTAGGTGACCGGTGGAAAACCTAACGGGCGCAAAAGTTGCACCAGACGGTTAAGGTTAAAGGTTGGGCATGCGTGGTAACCACATAAATTCCTGAGAAGGAACGAAATAGTTGTTACCATCCTGAAAAGAAAGTTGACTGGCCTGTACACGGCACAAGGGCCGAAGCCAAGTTGAGAAAAGTTCATCTTGGTGCAATCAAAGACGTTGGGAATATCTGGAAAACGGTCGCCGGTTGGCCAGTGGCTACCGGTTACTGTTTGGTGCCAAAATGTTATCATCCTCTTAGCTATTGATCAAGCCAATATGATCTCTCTATGACTTACAATTTCCGAGATATGGCTTCTTAAATCTCCCGAAATCGGAACTTTTTGGCCAGTATCTCGGGAACGGTAAGTGACGCAAAAAATTCCATCACATTTTCAGATAGTTTTTGATGCTCTATCGAATGGTGGACTCAAAATTGAAAAAAATCGCAAATAACACACACACACACACACACACACACACACACATATATATATATATATATATATATATAATATATATATATATATATATATATATATATATATATATATATATATATATATATATATACTAGCAGCGTTCACCCCGCTTCGCTGCGGTCACCCCGGAACGCAATAAACGTTGTTACTTAGATAATTTTTACTTTTTCGCTTTCAAGTGATATGATAAAAACCATAGAAGATTGCAGTAAATGTTAACATTATATCGCCTGTCATTTATGTTAACCCGCCCCGCTTCGCTGCGGTCACCCCGGAACGCAATAAACTTTGTTACTTAGATAATTTTTACTTTTTCGCTTTCAAGTGATATGATAAAAACCATAGTAGATTGCAGTAAATGTTAACATTATATCGCCTGTCATTTATGTTAACCCGCCGAGTGACACGGTCATGCGGGTTGCATATAAATACGTTTATTTTTATACCTATGATGAACTAACAAAGGATTTGTACGTTATGGACACTTGAATGGTCAATTATCTCAAGACACTGGTAATTAAAAATTAAAGTGATATGATAAAAACCATCTAGGGTCCAAATCCTAATAACCCCCCAAAAATGAAAGAAATTGGTTCAGCCGTATTAGCGTGATGAGCTAACAAAGGATTTGTGCGTTCTCTTTTATATAATATATATATATATATATATATATATATATATATATATATATATATATATATATATATATATTGACAGACAGATGATTCAGTAACGAACCTTTTAAGTTCGTTGAACATTCCGTTTAGCTGATTTTTTAGAAAATAAAACACTTCCTGCTGGCAATTTTTTTAAAAATTTATGTATGCCATTCAATACTTGTTCGATGTGTAGTTGTAAAGTTTATCTCGCAGGCAAAAATGGAAATTTCCCTCCGTTTATTTGATTCTCGATTCATCATTCATTTCCAGCACGAAGACATAGATCTAACGTTTAACGTAGAATCTGAGTCATGTATGTCCTCTGATTCGAGTCGAACCCTGGTATTCCATGTGTAATTCATGTTTGTTAACCTCATATCCACGAGGAAGATCCAAAATATGCTTGAAATTCCGTAACTCTAGCGGTCACCGAATTTACTGAACAACCCGTGAATGTTTTCCGCCTTAAATCTACCCTACATGACTTGACTTTGACTATTTTTTACTTATTGATATTTTATAATTATTTGTTTGAATTACAAGTCTGACACTTACGTATTTATTTGTAGCTTCGCCTGTTAGCTTTCACAGTCACGATTCGGAAGTAAATCAATTTAAAATGTTAAAAATAAATAAAATAAAATAAAATAAAATAAAATAAAATAAAATAAAAAATAAGTTATATTATACATATTTAGGACCACTAGAAAACTTTCTATAAATTACTATTTTACAGCGACGCTAGTGTTCCACTATTATAGAATTCGAAACAATAGATCTTTCTATTTTTAAATTATCTTTGATTGTTTGTTTAAGTCGAATCGTTTATTTTTCTCAGCAGTTGGAAGAAGTAGTTTTGTGTAAGAAATGGAAATTTCTTATGAATACTTTCGGGCAGTGATTTTATGATTTCAAATATAGTTTAACATCGAACAATGCATTTAACAACTTCATTTGGCTATTGGGGATAAAATGCCATACAATAGGACTGTTGAAATTGGTTTCCCAAATTGCAGCGTGGTCGTACATTTCTCAATGATGAATTGTGTCAATGTCCATGGTTGTCAGTAATGATGATGTTATGCACGAAATGACTGAGAAAGATCGACATCTGTCATACTGTTAGAATCATGCATCCTTGCATATTGACTGGTCATACAAAAATTTTCAAGTCGTTGGGTCCACCACAACTTGATCGAAGCTCAAAAGCAGGCTCGTGTCAATTGGTATAAACAAATGATCAAAAAATTACAGGAGACAAAACTTGGATCTATTACTACCAGTTCTAAACTAAACACTAACTAAGAGTTTGGGTGTTTCAAAGTGAGCCCAAACTAACAAAATTGTTCGTTCGAGCAGCGCTGAAAAGCAAATAACTGCTAGTTGCTTCGTTTACACTGTAGATGTGTCAGCCACAGCTTTAGAAGATCGAAGGACTGTAAATACTGAGTGATAAACAACAATTTGTTTACCAGCGGTTATCGATAAATTGCGTAAGACAACTCCAAATCGTCGCATCGATCTTCATCATCACAAGATCACTTTCCACTCAGCACATATACCAAACTGTTGATTTCCTTTTAGTAAAAATGTCAAATTAATGATTCATTGTTCGTATTCACCTGATTTAACACGTATTGACTTCTTTTTATTTCCACACATGAAAAACAAGATACGTGAGAAGCGATTTGTGCAGCCTAAAGCAGCTGTTGGCACATTCCAAACAACGGTATCTTAAATACTTCTTCAAAATACTCCAAATAATAAACGAATAGGGTTAAACAAACAAAGATAACTTAAACATAGATAGATTCTATTCTTTCGAATTTTATATAAGAACAATAGCACCTTGTAAGTAGTAGTACGCAGAAACTTTTCCAGCAGCCCTCGTACATCACATGTTATCCAAAATTATTCATGATCACAGCATCACCAGTGACAAAATATTATTTGAATGAAACAGCTGTAGTTCATTATCGCAACATACTTTGCAATATTCCTTTGACTTATTGTCTGTATAATAAATATTAGGTATGTGTTTGCACCCAAATTTCCCTTAAAAGAACACAAACATATCACCCAAATTCGCTGGGGAAACCTGTACTTTTGCTAGCTCTTCCGTTGAAGCTACAATTATCAGTTTCTGGACTTGATTCCACAATGGTCTTTGCAAAATTTGCGAATCGCAACGCAACACAAATATATGTTGTAACGATAAATTACAATTGCAATGCAGACTATAGCAAACTACAATGCAAATTTTGTGTTATGTTGAGTCAACTCGGTACGGAATGAGGCCTTTTGATCTCTCTTTTTCTTTTTAGGTAGACAATTTTCGATCTTATATAGCATATGATCGGATCATAAAAACCTGGTCTCGAATGCTTTGATAAAACACATTGAATCAATAAGTGTAATCATACAAACTGAATTTCATTGGTTACATTTTTCTATTATCATTGTTTTACCCCAATTGTCAATAATAGTTTCTACGGATAGTAATTGTAATCAGTGCACAAAATGTAAACACGCGGAAACTATGAGTAAACTCTGTAAGTTAACCGTCCAAAATGGCGGAAGGCGAGGATGATAGTAAGAAAATTACGGTAATAGTTAAAACTCCTAAGGAGAAATATTCACTTGAAGCAGATGAAGATACCACCATTAGAGACTTTAAAGAAGTTGTTGCAGGGAAGTTTTCAGCGCGGACAGAACAGGTATGTCTGATATTTGGCGGAAAGATAATGAAAGATCATGAAACACTCAAGATGCACAATGTTAAAGATGGCTTAACAATACATCTAGTTATTAAATCCTGTCCAAGAAGGACTGAAGAATCTGTTGGTGCTGCAGCTTCTAATCGTCCAGCAACAGATATCAATGCCAATCCATTTGATTTTAGCTCCTTAGGTGGTATATTTGGTCTCAGTAACAGTGATTTAGGACCCAATGCTGGACTTACGGGAAACACTGATTCTTTGCGTCAAATGTTAGACCCTCTTATTCAAAATTTCATGAATAATCCGGATTTTATTAGACATCTTATTACTTCAGATCCACAAATGCAACAATTAATGGAAAGAAACCCAGAGGTAAGTCACATCTTAAATAACCCCGATTTGCTACGTCAATCTATGGAAATAGCGAGGAATCCTACCATGAGACAGGAAATAATGAGGAATCATGACCGAGCTTTGTCGAATTTGGAATCAATGCCAGGAGGTTACAATGCTCTTCAACGTATGTACAGAGAGATAGAAGAACCTATGTTAAATGTAGCTATGACTCAGTTTGGGACAAACGCCCTCGCTCCTGCTGAGAATACAGATTTATCAAATGAATCTAACAACAACTCTACTCAACAAGGTCAAGAAAATAGGGATCCGTTGCCAAACCCATGGTCAGGTGGGGGAAGCGGACCTGGTTCTGAAAATCAGCAAGGCGCTGCAAGAAATCCATTTCCCTCATCTGAAATAGAAAACTTACGACAACAAATGAATAATAATCCTCAGTTGATGCAGAACATTTCAAGACGACTCATGCAAGCAATTCTTCAGTCACTGGCAACAAATCCAGAGTTAGCGTCTCAGATAATGAACTCAAATCCACTTTTTGCAGACAATCCAGCATTGCAGGAAGAAGTTCGAACAATGTTACCAATTATATTACAAATGATGCAAGACCCTAATGTAGTTCAAGCTATAATTCATATTTTGCAAGGTATTGAACAACTAGAACAAGCTGCTCCTGGATTTCTGAATAATTTCGGATTAGGACATGATGTATCATCAGCTGGTGGAAGAAGGGCATTTCCAACACTGTCTGACTCCTCTGGTGCTTCTGTTGACAACCCTACAACACCTCCCAATACACCTAACACTCCAGTACCAGGAACTGAAACAACGATTCCTCAGACTGGTGGCAACCCATTACAGGAGTTCATGAATAGGATGCTTTCTAACATGCCTGGCCAAAACAGTGGTAATACGCAGCCTCTAGAAGAAAGGTATCGTGCTCAGTTGGAACAACTTGAAAGTATGGGATTTATGAACCGAGACCTTAATATTCAGGCTCTGATTCTGACTTTTGGAGATGTGAGTGCAGCCGTGGAGTGGTTAGTCAACCGCAGATAAATATAGATACTAATATGTTTGGTCGTATTGCTATTTTAAGCTTAAATTAAATAACTTTTCTCTTCAGATTTCTTGTAGAAACATTTACCCTTACATTTCTTATATTTTCTCCACATAATAGCCTTGTAGAAAATTTGCAAAACAATAAATTGAAGAATAAGACGCATTTTTAGAAGAAAACAGTTAATTAGCCATATTTATAATAATTATAGTATTAGTAGAACTATATACAGAGTGTTTTTACAATAATTCAACAATCTTTAAAGATAGGTTCTATATACATTGTAAGAGTTTGGTTTGATTTTCCTGAGTCATACTTACTTACAGTGTTACTGGTATGAGAGAGACGTGTTACGAAGAAATATTTATGTTCATATCTCCAAAAAGTTTACGGACGACTATTGTATACTGGAGCTCCCTTTTTCATGCACACTTTGTTGAGTCGCCCAAGCCAAATCGAAATATTTCCTCACATGAGCGACGATCTTTGTATTTTTGCTGGGTTTCTTAAACTGTAATTTAAAGTCTCATATAGCCTCGGTGCTCAAAAGACATGGTAAACTTCAACTAACAGCAACTTTAACAAAATTCAACTAATCTTTTATTGAATTTTTATATATGAAGATAATCTATTTACATACTTCATCAAATATTTTGGTGGGCCACCCTGTATATGATAGACAAGTAAAAATCTTAATAGTATCATATTAACTTTTTTTTTTTTTACTGATTAAAGTTTCAAAATAAAATCTATTGAAATACACAAAATATGGTTTAAATTTTGAAAGTGAATCAGAATTAAACTTCTCGAGAATCTCGAGGATGATGAAAGTAGTCAATCGAAAATAGATGTCTGAGAAATTTTTCCTTGCTACAATGCTAACAAAAGTCACCTCGACTCCTTTTAAAAGAAGAAGTTTCCACACAAGACACCCATTTCACAAAATAATTAATTGCAACTTATCGACTATCTATACGACATTCGACGTATATTATGCAAGAGTCACGGAATAGAGTATTTACTTTGATAGTCAGGGGAGCCCGTTCTAAGAAAGAAAGAAAAAAAAACTCCATTATAAAATTAAAAAAAAAAATTCAACGATCTATTCGACTTCTAACGCCGAACGTAACTTTGCCAAAGAAAAGCAGTCATCTATCATTAAATTTTTCAAAAATTAAAAACTAAGTTTTGAGCCTTTTGGCCCTAGTGATGGGCAGTGGGAATATTCCCGGTGGGAAGGAAAATAAAAAGTGGGAATATTCCCGGGATTTTTCCCTGGCATATAAATTCCCGGGAAGGAATTAATTTCGATTTCTCTACTTCATCTTCAAAATTATAAGAACCATAAAACTAATTACTTTATTTTCTTTTATTATGATTTACTTCTAGGTTTTAAATAATCTGGAGGTTAAAAAAATTAAAATTCGTTGATTGTACTTTATATAATTATAATATGATTTTTAAAGTCCCATTTTCATTTCCACTAAAAAGTAGCAAAGTACTAATTTTCAAATGATGAAAATGAACCAGTTTGTAAAGTAATGTAGAAATTATGTAGAAATAGAGATGAATTACTATTAACACACCCCAAACCACCGTTAGTAATAGACGTCGGTCTGTCTCCTGTCTCTGACTTGAATTTCTGAAGAGGTACTCGTACTTCTCTTACATGTGAATTAACGCATGAAATTTCAAGAAATAGGTAGGAAGAAAGTTCGTGTTTGGCAATGTTACGTGCTAAATTATAAAGATAAGTCAATATCTTGCAAATATTGTGAACCTAAATATGTATGCACAAATGTTGATAAAATAGTGAGACATATGTCTTTTAGCAGTTACCCAATTTGTTTCAAGATTCAAAAATTTAATATGTTTATAATATCACTAGTAGAGTCAAGTTTAGAAAATCCACTTAAGTTTAGAAAATCTACTTACATATAAATTTAAACTGTTTAGCGGTGTAAAAGTAATTGGACTTATTATACCTTTTTTCTCACATACTTACTTGCGTAGAACATATTAAGTAAATATACATTTATGAGTACTCTCCAAATATAATAAAATATTAATAAAATAACATAATACCGTTCAGAATATACATTTTAAAGAATCCTCTCGAGACAACAGTAATAATAAACTGTGATAATAAAAACGAATTTAACTTTGAAACATCATATAATAATAGAATGCAATTTTCTTTGATTGTACATAAATTCCCATTTTTGGGAATCTTCCAGGGAATATTCCCGAAAAATATCTTCCCGGGAATTTACCCGTCACTATTTAGCCCTACATTTTCACTTTGGGGAATAATTTAGTTTCCGGGGGTGGGGTATAATCAACAACGAAACATATATAAACTATATATCAATCCATTCAGCTTGACAAAACAAATCGATTGATACCGATTTCAACTTCTTATGGTTAACCACTTCCGGTCTACTGAGTCCAATTTAGTTTCCGGGGTGGGGTATAATCTACAACGAAACTTATATAAACTATATATCAATCGATTCAACTTGACAAAACAAATCGATTGATACCGATTTCAACTACTTCCGATTAACCACTTCCGGTTTACTGAATCCAATTTAGTTTCCGGTTGTGGTATATAATCAACAACGAAACATACATCAGCTATATATCAATCGATTCAGCTTGACAAAACAAATCGTTTGATACCGATATCAACCACTTCCGCTTTACTGAGTCCAATTTAGTTTGCTGGGCTGTGGTATAATCAACAACGAAACATATATAAACTGTATATCAATCGATTCAGCTTGACAAAACAAATCGATTGATGCTGATTTTAACTACTTCCAGTTTACTGAGTCCAATTTAGTTTCCGGGAG
Organism: Thermobia domestica; assembly: GCF_964235325.1. Taxonomy (NCBI): domain Eukaryota; kingdom Metazoa; phylum Arthropoda; class Insecta; order Zygentoma; family Lepismatidae; genus Thermobia; species Thermobia domestica. Next base: position 103,959,404 of record NC_137465.1, on the reverse strand, counting down.
TGCTATATAATTAACAACGAAACATATATAAACTATATATCTATCGATTAGCTTGACAAAATAATCGATCAATACTGATTTTAGCTGCTTCCGGTTAATCACTTCCAGTTTATTGAGCCTACTTTTGTAACCAAGGGAATGGTGTAATCGGCAACAGAGTATGGACACTTTATACACGTTCTTTCGAAACATTATTGACAATGTTTTGGAGGTGACTTTTGACACTAAAATAAGACAAAAGGGGTAGACAATGGCCTTTGTGCACAATTACTTCCTGTCGGTCATGTTAGCAGCCGAAAATTTGTCTACAAAATGCAATAACAGTCGTAACTCGAGAACAATGTGTCGGATCGAAATCGAGTAAATGGAGAAGTGATTTTTTTAAACGGTAGCTTGCAACTGAACCTTAGACAGGACAGGTGGAAGGTTGACCGTGATGAAACTTAAGAATTCTTGGGATAATTTATCAAAAGTTAACTGAGGAGAAGTGACCAGATTCAAATGCATTAGGTCAACGAGCAAAAATCGTATTACATTAATTATGTTAGAATTAATTAAAGTTCTTTAAATGATTAGAATTCATTAAAAGAAGAGATACACATGTTTGGATGATCTTGTTTGTTTCAGCGCAGAATAAACCCTTGGAGGAGAAACTGTCTTTCCGAAAGTGGTATTCTTTGAGTGCATATCTTATAATTTATGGAAAAATACTGGGATATGTATTTTGCATGGAAGAACGCTGCTTTTGTAAGTGTGGTTACTAAAGATGCCTTGTTTTTTAAGAACAATCCGCTGCTTTAATTTGTCTCTTATATTCCTTTCTTTTTCTCTTTTTTCTTAGCTTATTCTAATATCTATCTATCCTTAGTGTATTTACATTCCTGAACTGATTCACTATTAAACATCCTATCATACGACCTTTTAACTTTATTGCATACGTTACCTGACTGTCCTTTCCGTCTTACTCTTATCAAATTCCCCTAGTAGAAGTTAATACAAACGTTTCAATCGCAGTGTTCTTCCACTTTGCATGTCCTAATACGTTAGCGATGAACTGAATTATGTAAAATTTAAGAATCAGTGACAACACCAGAGGTGAATATGAGGACAAGCGTCCGTCCCCGGTAAAGACGCCTGCCCCTGCAACACATTGTATTGGAATATAGGTAAAGTAATATGGAATTATTCTTTCTGCACACAAAACATCGCTGTCTTACAAAATTCTTCTGTCTCTCAACTTGCCCCCATCCAAGAAATTAAAATCGGTGTCGTCACTGTTAGGAATATTTCAGTGAGTTCCTATATCAATTTCTTCCGAATTTAAAATACTTTTTATTGAATATTTTACAGGTAAGAAGTAGTTACTGACTCAATGATGCAATCGATGCAACTTAGTTAACTCTTTTTGAAATTACCTTAAAACGCCTGCTAACTCGTGACGTGAAATATGCTAATATGAAAGATCAACATAAATATTCTCACATATTAATTTCTTGGCCTTATCAAATATGAATTGAAGTTATCTGTGCTATTTTTCGACGCACTATGCTGCCACTACGCTTTTGCCATCTGACTATAAGCCTCTTTATTTGTAGAATTATCCCCCCCCCTCTCTTCATCAATAGAAAATTGTCTGAACCATTTGTTGTCCATAATACAACTAATAATGCTAAAAGACTCACAAAACAACTCTAGTTCGTACCTTTAGCATTTCTTACAATAAAACTACAGTAGCAGTTCTTAGTCTATAGAAGACTATGACTCCCACTTTGCGAGCCGCATACGATCCCTTTTTCCATACAAATAATAGCAACAATAATACGACATAGTAAAAACTATCTTAACGGTGACCCACCGACAAACTATCAAAAACTCTTGGAAAATGAAATATTTCCTTTCAACTCATGTCCCACAATTATTCCCTTTAGGCTAAGGGAGACGACGATTAAAGCAAGTGAATGATGATGGAAGAATTGGTAGAATGATAATATGGGAGGAAATGTGACTACTCCTAGAAAACCCACAGACACCATAAACTTACTTGGCTAAGGAACAAACTAGGGACTCCATGTACCAGATGTAAGAATTCTACCATTGAGCCGCCGTCCTGGCTGCAGCCCCTAGAAAGACAAGGCCCATCAGTTAAAAATAACATAGAAAAACGTGCTACTCGTTTCCGGACGAAGGACGAGTTTTACATTCTGACCGCCTGAACTTTTTCTACATTGGTTTATCACACACAGCATCTACTAGACCAGTACATCTGTCAGAATCATAGCTCTTCCTCCACAGTGAGGGCAGTGTAGTAGCTTAGTGATAGAACGCTCACTTCTGGTGTGGGAAGAACCTCGTTCGATCCCAAAATAGTTCGTGGTGGATAACATTGTATCCGTGAGCTTTTACAAGAATATCTTCTTTTCTCCTTTATTCTCAATCCACGAGCTCTTTCGCAATAATTAGCTTTCATCTATTATATGTCTTCATTATTGGATCAGATTTGAGTTTAACCTTCCTTCAGTAGCAAGGCTATATAAGACATGGAGCTACGGCTTAACCTGGGATCCGAAGCACATGTTCTTACATCGGGTCTCCTATGCTGAAGTCGCGTACGCTACTCAAAGTCATGAGTGTTGTCTGTCTTCATTAGCCTAAGAGGCATAAAAGTTAGACAACACTGACTTCATGTCATTTCAGTTCTTCCTCCGATAACCAGTTCTGTACGGAAACAAAGTAGATCAAATGTGTGTATTTCCTCCTTTTTTTCCCCGAATTATAACGATATTTTCCTAACTTGGACGACGTACTGCAACGTTTGTTCGTTGAAATGTCGTATTTAATGGTAGCTAATTTACCTCAGTGAACGTTTATTAAAATACCAATGGAATTCTTCAGTTTCTGTGGGGTCAATCTTGCGCCACCCCTGCTCCACATCGAATTGTGCATTAATGGAATCTACTGCTAAAAATAATGGGCATTCCCTTTTACCCGACTTCGATCCGGCATTTTGTTTGAAATTAGAAATTTGGAAGACCAGTGTGAATTAGCCCACTCAATTTTATTTTGTAAGTAAACTTTAATATTTTTTGAAATAAACTATTTTATCTTCAAGACAATCAATAAGAAAGAAAAAAAAATGCTTGAGTATTGAATCGAAATCTAAAAGCAGAAAAAGAATGTGAATAAAGTGTGAAGTTGACCACCAAATGTATCCTCAAATGTATCTTTTTTGTATTTCGAAAAGCTACTTTTTTCCCTTTTCAACAATCAACAGCAAACGAGAAGGAAACCACTTTCAACTTTATTTCGTAAATATATACTTAAGTTTCTGAACAACAACATACAACACAACAGACATGCTTATCGTTTTATAGATTTTTTTAAGCTACAAATTGTACGACTGAATGCAAGATACGATCGATACATTGCTCACTACTGGCGCATACATTTACAAACGTCGTCACAGGGTTGAATTTTCACGTACTCCATCTCCTCTTCCTGTGCGATGTGAAAACTGTCAAATATACAATGGTCACATCACGGTTAATTGCAAAAATCCGCCAGTCTGTGGACATTGCATAGGACCGCATCCTACGCGCCTTTGCACAAATTTTCAACAACCACCTGAATGTCTCACTTGCCACGACCAACATCCGGCCTATAAATGCAAGAATAAATCTCAACCTGACCAACAACATCCTGATTTAGTCGTCCCGCTCCGTACACTGAGAAAAATCCGTTATCCGGACAGCGGTATGTTGTACAAATATATGGAACCCTTACGTTTAGTACGGAAATCTGTATGGAGCATACGTTATCCATATACTACATAACTACTGCCTTTTTCTCACTTAGATATTACATCATGTCGCTGCAGGATGTCTGACATCGAACAAACTTCCGTATATTACATATGTATACGTATATTATATACGTCAGCTATATATTTCATACATCCATCTGTATGTGAGATTCTGACCGCCCATGGACAGTTCTTTCTTTCATCATGAGTGACGTCATTGAACAAAGAACAACTGTCGTTTTCTTGCGAGTCGGTTTATGCATATCGTGTCAGGGTGTGGAGGTCGTAACACCCCTCATTTTATATCTTCTACCTTATACTTTTAATACTTTACTACGTAACACGATCTTATTAATTTATTATACGCTTCATATATTTACTAACTATCCAACGATATTTGTTGCCTCGGGCATTAAATTGGTGAAGAAGAACAAGAAGAAGAAGAAGAGTCATTTACTGAACGAGATTTGTTTACAGGTAAAAAGAACAAAGGAAGGAAACAAGAGCCTGAGTAAGTACAATAGTTAAGTATAACATTACTTAAATATTACTTTAATTACCGATTACTTTAGTATAACTCGCTTTAAGCTTAATAAATTACTAACATGTTAACGTGACTTCTGGTTGCAAATCTTCCTATTGTAACCCGTTAGTTAAGAAGAAAGGAATGGGCGAATCTGAATTTTGAGAATTCTTTGAACATTGGCGCGTATAAACTTTTTCTACATTTCAAGGTGCACAAAGTAAATGTTGTGTTTATTTATTTCTTTTTAGACGGTCCCTTCCTCGGAGGAGATTTACTATAACATAACACAGTAAATCTCATAACTTCATAACATGTTTGCTTAGAAACCGCTTTCAGCGCGAATAGCGACTTCGTGTAGTCTAAAAGACTGTTAGCCATTTTTGCTAGAATATTTTCACAAAAGCTTTTTTTTAACGTCCTGCGATTATCCACCAAGGTGATGATGAGATAGGTGATATTGGTTGCAAAAAGAAAGTGGGATGGAACGGGAGAATCTTAAAGAGTAATCACGCACACAGTGTTTGCCCACCATAAGCTCACTTGACAGTAGCTGGAATCGACCCATGGACCCAACGCGTCAGAGGTGAGAACTCTACCGAGTCCAAGATTTGTTTCGTGAAACACTGGGAAGAGAGGGAATCAATTTGTGAAAACAGGCGAGTAGCACAGAGAGTTAAAGCACCAAATGTGATGGGGCGGAAATTATTATCAGTCAACTTTACTTAGTTTTACTATGCATGCAAATTTGCTAGCTTATCTGACCTACTTTTAAGCGCGTAACATTCCAGTTTTGGACGTTTCAAATCTGAAAATATTATGTTGATAGGTTTTCGTCATAAATACTTTCAATATAGAAAAGTAATTCACGTGAAATATATTTACGACGTTAGAAGGTCCGTGGCATTATTCACAACTCATGGTTTATAAAAGGTATAAATAATACAATGTATATATGTACTGTATGCTGTACACTTATAACATGAATAAAGGTTTGCAATTTTATTAATAGAGGCCATGATGGGTTAGTGGTAGGGCGTTTACCTCTGGTGCATGGGGTCTTTGGTTCGATCCCAACTCGCGCCAAGTGAGCTTTGTGGTGGACAAATGTGTTCATGTTTTTTCTCGGGGTTCTCCCGTTTCCACCCACTTTCTTCATTCCACCATTTCACTCATCTCTCATCATCACTGTCTCCTTTAGCCTAGCCAGCATAACCGTGGGATGTAAAACTTAAAGATTTCATTTAATTTCATTTTTGGAGTAGTGACTTCGACTTTATTCAGCGGGGGGGAGGGGGGGCTCAGTGGTAGAGTGTTCACCTCCGGTGCTTGGGGACCCTGGTTCGATCTCAGCTCGCGCCGTGTGGACTTTGTGGTGGACAAACACCGTGCTCTTGGGTTTTCTCGTTGTTCTCCCGTTTCCTCCCACTTTCTTCATTTCACCATTTCACTCATTTCTCATTATTACGGTCTCCTTTAGCCTAACCGGCATATCCGTGGGGCGTTAAACTTAAAGATTTCATTTTATTCAGCGGAAAGTCAAAGTTTGGTTTGGAAAAAATCATCGAAATTTATTTTATTTCTTCGGAAAATTCGATTACGTCATTTTAGCGTTTTAGTTCTTCTAATGTCCTTTTAACACGCAACCACCGAGCTATGTCACTGCTTGTGAAGTATTGCTTAAATTGGAGCTTTTGTACGGGGCAACTGTAGTTGCTTCCTCTAAAACAGTCGCCGCCACCGTTAGCTTTGGAACAACTGTCTCGAACAACTCTTAGTACCCGGCACTCGTGAAGAAGCATTGTGTTAAATGGAAGGATTCGTACGGGGACACGGCAGTTGACGCCATCGTACCAATGTATCTTTTTTTCTTTAAAAAAAATCTTAGTTGGAGTACTGATCACAGGCGAAAAAAGCGGAATTGTTTATCACTTTATTTTACGTCACATACTGGTGTTCTCCGATGTCTCAAAACAACTAGAGACTATTCCTATATTCCATGTATATTACAATGCAGTATCATCCCTGTGATGAACGCATAAGATACCAGGCTTACATTGTTGCCTTCTTCTTTATATTTATACCATCTTCCAAATTACGTTTATAATATTGATCCTTCTGTAACGTACAACGTGCCCATGGAAGCTAACTAGTCATCTATTAGGTTTTGTTTTATGCACATGAAGCATACATATTAATCATCCGATTTGCAGCCACCGTTAAAGCATTTCTGGATGTATGTTATTACTATTATTGAGTTGAGTTGATTTTGAGTTCAACGTCCCTTTCAGCAGCGAGACTATATGAGTCGGGACCTACTGATTATCGTGATTATCCGAACCACATGAGCTCCCGGCAGGAATCGAATCCGGGTCTCTCACGCCAAAGGCGCGTACGCTAACCGCTTAACCACGAAGGAACTCATTATTATTATTATTATTATTATTATTATTATTATTATTATTATTATTATTATTATTATTATTATTATTCAACCACTAAAGGAAGAAGTAAAGGAGGAAAATATGTTGTTGACCAAACCAAACATACATCGATGGGATTCCTCGTGGCCAAGTAGTTAGAACTTCGCTGCCTATGCAGAGGACCAGGTTTGATTCTCGATGGTAGGTACTGTGGTTTGAAAAATGAAATGAAATGAATTGAAATGAAATCTTTCAGTTTAACGTCCTGTACTTATGTCCGCTAAGGTAAGGGAGACGATGAACAAAGCAAGTGAATGATGGAAGAATTGATGGAATGAGAATGTTGGAGGAAAAGGAGTACCCCGAGAAAACCCACGCACACGATGTTGCCCACCCCAAACTTACTTGGTCGAGGATCGAACAAGGGACCTGACGCCACAGAGACAAGCGATCTACCACTAAGCCACCGTGCTCTCTAATGTGGTTTGAATTAAAGCTACGGATCTACGTCTAATGTAGCCTCGGTGTTGTATCTTTCCATGTATATCTTGTGTACTGACAACCCAGTCCCACTACAGAAAAAATACGTGGGTATTGAAAGGTTTAAAAAAAACAACAGAAAAAACAAATAATATATCAGTGTCTGCTATCAGTTGCTTGACGTAAAAAGCATTTTTTTTATTTCCATTGCCCAATAGTAAAATTGCCCGTAGGGGTTACTAACTGGTGGATCTTTTTCATTGGTAGCATTAGCGGGCGGGTTGTCATTATGTTTGTATTACCCAGAATTCAGTAGCATAGAAGTGACTTAGCTTCGTCTTGGCTTGACATTTGATGTGCAAAATTAGTATAAGAAGGAGAGTGGAAGCGTTTTTGATCGTGGTCACTCACCTAGGATTTCAAGTAGGTTGGTTTTCCTGCACTAGAAGATCTACTATTTTACATTTCAATTAGTTTTGTTTTACTTTCACCTCAGTGCTGCGAGATTCCGTAAGCTCGTTTGTTTTTTTATTTACGTAAATGTATGAAGGTATGTTTGTAGAAGTAGCAGTTTGTGTAGACTATGTTAATCTTTCATTAAAAAAAAAAAAAAGTTTAATGGGTAATAGTATACATGAGAACCCCCTTATCTGCGTTTCTTCTGTGTTCTATTACCACTTCTACATGAAATATCATAAATTTTCTTCGTAGTGCAATAGTGAGAAGTATCCATGTGCGCAAGACATACGATATGCGTTAAACGCCCCCCCCCCCCACACACACATAGTCATAGATAAAGTAGAAGGGCACTACACATGCAGATATAAAGTACAGGTACGTTCATTTTTATTTTCGTATCAGTCGATAAGTAAATAAAAGTCGCTTTGTTACCCCCTTTGTGAGTTCGTACATAATGAATAATCCCTAAAAGTATGAGCGTCCTGCTCCTTCGGGAACTGATGCAGCTTCATGTATACTATATCCGTTTAATGTCCCACGATTATGCACTGGGGCTGAGGGAGACTGATTATGAAATGAATGATTATGATGGAATAACGAAAGTGGGAGGAAACGAGAGAACTCTGAGGAAAAAAGGGGCATGGTGTTTGTTCATCACAAAGCACTTGGAAATAGTGTATTTATTCCGTTAAGCCCCAACAGCTTTTCAACTTTGACAGTAATTACGGGGAAGGTTCTAGAATGCTGGTCCGCACATATAAGTAACGAGAGTTGGTACCCAGGATGGTTACTTTCTTTATCAAAGCTCAATATTCGAATTCACATAGTAAGGCCAAGTGAGCGATAGCGAGTCAAGATTAGTTAGTAGTAGCCAGGGTGATTATTTTATTACGATTCAGTGGTTCTATTAAAAAGGAAAAAAAAAAAACTGGCATAATTACGTATAAATATATTTTGGTTAGGTTTGCTTAATTTTCGTTCACTGGTAAGAGTGCACTTTGAGCAGAACAAGTGATTTTGGGTATCTTTTAGTTTCTCCCCCAATCCTGCAAATATAAGATCTCCAGTGTTACTAAGCAAAATATAACTAAGCGAGTGACAGCAAGCGAACGGGGTTACACACCCCGCAGGGCTTTGTTTAGTATTGGTTCCAATGTATGTTCTGTTTAAAGTGCATTTTTGCCCGTTCACTTACATAGTAGGTCTGGACCGACGGAGTTTATGGAACTTAACCTTGGAACAAGGATTGAACAGGGAGGAATCCCTGATGTCAGAAGTGACCACTCTACCACTGAGTCACCGTGGTCCGAGCTCTCATTTCATAACTTCTTGGATTAAGTCATTTGAAATCTTGGAGCATTTTGAAATTACTCAAAGGTGTATATAGGTTGCATAAAATATTTTTTCTTTACGTAAGTAATCGAAAAAAATGTCCTATGTTAGAGGAACGTATCTTCACATAGAGTAGTATAACACGGTCATGTCCGTAGCTAAGATGTAGGCCAGGGGGGAGGGCTTGAGAACCCTTTTCGACCATCTTCAGGCCTTCTTGAAACTTTTAGCTTATTGGTATGTATATATGAAAGTAAAGTGAGCTCAAATTAGCTTCCACAAAAATTAACTCATTCCCTTGTCTTAGTAGTTGATAATACTAGAAATTAGTAATATAATTTTGAATAGTTAGTGATGTGCGATGGTTCTAGCTTATGACGAACTGGTTCCTTGAAATCTCTGGTTAGTTCATATTTGGTCTAGAAAACGTAATTTTCAAAATTAAAACATGTTTTCATCATTTTGGATACATAAATTTGGAATTTAGGTATACATTCCTCCCTTCCCATCTGCGTTAACTTGATATGGAGAGTTGGCGTGTTTGCGATTTGTATTTGTCTTCGCACTTGATTTGATTATTAAACCATAGTTGAAAGCCATGGGTATGCACGCAAGCCGCCACGAGAGTCTGCAACGGACATTAAAACAAATGCCTGACGTGGGTTCGAATGCCAGGCAGTTTTAATTTCACCTTTCACAGTGAGACTTGTAGGATTGGACTGGGGTCATATTCTGTGGCTGGTAAAAACTTAAAACAACTGAATTTTAACTTGGACAGATGCTATAGATGTTATGAGACAGAGCATGTTACATTCAGTTATTATCGATAAGTAATAGTAAAGATATAATGTGGTTACTAACAGCAACGTGAAGACCACATAGTAGTTGGTAACTGTATTTTCGTTGTTTTACGAGTGGTGGTTCACGGTATAACCAGATCTGATCAATCAACTACTTGTATTATTACATTTTATTACGTTACAAGCAGTGGCGGATCTAGCCCGGGGCATCCCCCCAGTTTTTACCTTCTAGAACACTCTGGTTACAAGCAGGACGTAAAACTGAAAGATGTTTTACTTTGTTTCCATGTGTTTTCTTTATAGCTGTGCCCAACCTGGGCTAATGCGCCTGCCTGCATTCCCTAATGTCACGAAGATAATTGGGTCTAATTCTCTAGTTGGTATAGTTTAAGGGCACTGTCATAAAAATCGTTCCGTGATATTGGTGTGTACAGCTCACCATTTCAGATGAACTGCGTTAAATAGCATACTAATTATATACCCTGTTGGCATTTAGAATAATATTCCTTCTCAATTCTTTACACTAATTTGATTTCTACTTTACATTAAATATATTGTTACATTGTATTTTAGTAGTCTTCCCCGCTGGTCTAGTGATTTCCGTGTGGCCTTGGGGAACGTGGCTCCTCGTTCGATTCTCGGTGGGAGGGTGGAAACAAATTAAGTTACTTCCACAAACGCGTTTACTTCTATCAATCATCAGTCTCTTTTGGCCTAAGGTCGTAGCTGTGCGACATGAAAAAAGAAAACTAATTTTTAATTCCCTAGTTTGGCTTTTGTGTAGGGCTACTTGCTGGAGTTGAGAACTTCAACGGAACAGTAAGTTATAGAATTTATAACTAGTTTAATCAGTCGGAAATTATTCCGGTTCCTTGAGATTCATTCGGTTATTTTTTCTTCATAGTTTTTTTTCACTATTTCTAGAAGGAATTAGGTATTAACAAAGCAACTAATATGCAAAAACTCGCTATGCTAAGCTTTGATTCACTTGAATTATTTCTCCTATTCCGTTTAATGTGTTTTGATCCCCAGTTGCGCACATTCTAGTGTTTTGTTTTTAGACCAGGCCCGCAACTAGAGGGGGGCTAGCGGGCAACTGGCCCCCTAAACTTTTCGTGGCCCCTCCAGACCTCAATACGGAAAACACAATTTAGATATTTGTAAGAGAAGTTTTGATGACTTACCCCCCCCCCCCCCATATATTCATGGTCCCTCCAAACATATTTGGCTGGTTTCGGGCCTGCTTGAGACTGTACGTTTACCCTGCTGTATCCAGGTGGGAGGTGCAGTAACTCGAAGGGTTCAAATGAAGCTTCTTACGAGAGGGTGACTTTTCTAGATATACAATCAAAGCTATTTATATCTGATGCAATACGAGGGTTGCACTGAAAGTTTCGGGAAAATGATAGAACGCAAGAACATCAAAGTGCAATTTTTTTTTTTTTTTTTTTTTTTTTATGAAAGTATTCCCCCTGAGTAGCAGTGCATTTTTATGCAATAAAACCAAATCTTGAAACAGGTATGCCACTCCGAGGTTGGTATCTGTGAAACCTGCAGTTTGTATGCCTCGATGGCTTCTTCTGGAGGTGCAAAAGCGCTTCTCACGCAACATGTTCTTTATTGTTGGGAACAAAAAGAAATCACTGGGAACTAAATCAGGGAAATAAGCCGGATGTCATGACTTCGCTTTCCTGGTCCAGAAAATCACTTGTGGTAGCTGCTGTGTGCGAGCTGGTATAGTCGTGATGCAGAATGATACGGCGGTTGAACTGTTTGCTCACATTCAGTACTTCTGATAGGCATATGGTTGTGTACCATTCTGCATTGACTGTTCTGCGATTCTCCAGTGGGACAGTTGCGATATGCCCTGATTTATCAGAAATTTATGCAATCGTTTGTTTGGAGGCACAGTGTGCTTGAACAAGTTTGATTGGTTTAGGTTCTCGCGGAACACCCACACAGCTTTGTTTCCGGTTCTTACGTATAAATCCAAGTTTCATCACCTGTTCCAATGTTAAACACCGAGATGATCCAGACTTGAACCGTTTCGTTATAACTTTGCACCACTTCACACGGGCGTCTTTTGTGCGCGACTTAAATTGTGTGGAATCCAACGAGTGCAAAGTTTTTTCACACGTAAATAATAGTGCAATATTATTTGTATTTGGCTCATAACAATGCCTAAGATTTCCTGAATTTCGCGATAAGTCACATGCCGATCAGTGTTCATAATTTCACGAACAGCAGCAACGTTTTTTGGCACAATGACCTGCACAATCCCGATCAGTCAGGCTGAGCTGGCCACACGTGAATTCCTGAAACCACCTGTAAATTGTCTGAGATGGGGCTTCATCAGGAAAAGTAGCAGTTATCTGACGAACACATTGTTGCTGTGTTTACCCTTGCCGAATATCGTAATAAATCATAATACGAAAATGCTCTATCAGGTCAATATTTGTTCAGGATCACCTCACTTCAAACTAGTACCCTGTAACGGCAAAGATTGAGAGTTGTATACGGTTTATCTTTAGAGTGAACAATATTAGATTACTTGGAGACGGGAAATCTTCCTCATCCCTCTCCGTTCATTCGGATCTTGTGGAAGCTCATGTGATGCGTATTCCACGTTAAAGCTCTAGAACCAAGTCTCAGATAGCCTCGGACCTGAATTGGACGCTAAACTTACTACTAACAACGCTTGTGTAATGACTTGTGGTTTATTAATTGCGAAAGATTGGTAATGTAATGTAATTATAATGTACACTATATGTATTTTGTTAAATCATTTTTATCTTAATGTCCCAGCATTATGCACTTTAGACTAAAGGTGACGGATGATTAATGAAAGTGAGTGATTGTGAAAGTGATCGAAGCAGGGATCACGTGCAACGTCACATGTGCTACCCATTAGGTCATCTGGGAAGGTTGCGTTTTCTCTGATGACGCTAGTATAAATCATTCCCTTATATTTCATTTAAGGTTATGTTACGAGCATAGTTTTCTCTTTTTTATGCCACAAAGTAGTAGAAGAATTTTCTGAATTTATTTAGTTTAGCGTCCGTTCTAGCAGCGAGGCTAGGGGAACGTGGGGCATAATGGGGAAGCTAAGATATTTGCCTTTCTAAATTGGTAACCAATATCTCAATTGCAGTAATTTTTCTGCGTTAGACACGTTGGACATTTATTGTGATATTTCAACCAGCAAATCCTTTCAAAAATATTGTTTTGCACCTTTTTAGTTAGCTTATTCCAAAAATGGCTCTTTTCCCCATTATGCCCCCTACGTGGGGCATAATGGAACATTGGATTTCAGTCAACCCCATTATGCCCCTACCCCATACTGCCCCGTACACTATTACATCTATAATATCCAGCTCTAATATAGATTTATCATAAAACAACAATATATGATTACTATTATACAACACAACTTGAATTTTATGAAATATTTATTAGACTCAATAATCAAATATAACAAAAGATGAGTACTCTTTTTTTTAAAAAAATAAAATGTTGATAATTACTTCAAAAGGTACATTCTGAATTAGGCATTATTAAGAAAAAGAAAAAATGTGATCATTGGGAATTGTACTAAAAGTTTATGCAGATTATATCGAATTATTGTCAGTTAAATCTTAATATTTCCTGACATCAAATCAACATGACCAAATTTTGAAAATTCAGCATGAAGAACTTAAACAAAACTGCGCAAATGCAATCCCAGCATTAACAAGAAATGTTTCGAGCTGGATAGTAAACTACACAATCGATACTCTTACGGGGCATAGTGGGGTAATGGGGCAATATGGGGTGATTGCAATACCGTTTTGCCCCACCCCGTTTTGCCCCAGATGAGTTGTAGTGTTAAATCAACGAGTATCTCTGTTATAACTTACAATCCGTAAACCTCAAAAACACACAACAAACACAGAAGAAATATTCTTTCAACATATCAATAGTTTAAAAGTGTGTAATAAATAACTTGCCTTACCTTGACCGAAGTAAAATCCCAATCGTTATATGCCATAGCGCGAAAACAAAGAACTGACACACAGCACTGTTCCTTTTCAACTGATAAGAACGCTGCTCAAGCACAACAGCCCTTCGTCCTTGAGAATCTTGTTTAGGTACTTATCGCTAGATTGCAGTTAATTACAGTTCAAAAAATACCGATACCCCGTTATGCCCCCCTACCCCGTTATGCCCCACGTTCCCCTATATGAAATATGGACCTACAGTTTTAACATGAAATCTGAATCACATTTGTTCCCACCAGAAAGCGAACCCCGGTCTCCCTCGCCAACTTACCTTGTATATTTACAGAATTGAGTTTTTAATATTTACGTATTTTAGTTTTAAAAGGCAGATTAAAAATATTTTTTTTTTAATATTGAGATAATGGAGTATAAAGTATGTTTTGTAGGAGATCGTTGAAATGAAATCGTAATCAGTGACGCAATGCTAAAAATTTTTTAGTAGGTATACACTCCACCCTGAGTGTGAGATTCATTACGTCCCTGAATGTGAGGGATTACATCATCAAGATGCAACAATCTTGTGTATTTATTTACTTCGCGACTTTGAGATTTTTTTCTTTCAGTTTTTAATTTTGATTATTTTCGTTCCGAAATCTAATTAATTCGTCACCGTGTCCTATTCCCACAACCGATTACAAGTTTTGCTTACTTAAGGTAATGGTTCGCAACCTTCTTGACTAAACTCCAACGACATCACGATATATTTGTTTTTAGGTTAATTTCCGATAAGCCCAGTCTCATCAAACCAAAGGTAGGCATACTAAGTAAACTAAACCAAACCAAACTTGAACTAACCTAACCTATCCGTAATTTATTGTCAGAAACACGGCACGGAGTTAACGGAATAAATGCATATTTTGTATTAATAATATAGACTATATTAGTGTAAGCCTATAAGTTTCTATAAAGTACCGACTATGTAGTACTAAAATCTTAAGTGTTGATGCTTCTGGAGGCGTTAACTAGTAATGTCTCCAAATAGATTTTAACTAAATGCTTCGTGATGTCTAAAGTTTCGGGACACACTGGTTAAAACCACTGACTTAACGAACTATGCCAATTAAGGAAGTTCACATGTGCAGTAGACTCATAAGTATCCGGCTCACGACTATTCGACTTCCGTACTATCCAGCCTAGTTTTCTTGTATCGTAATTGAGGAAGGCAAGGCGTTGCTTTGGCAACATTGCCAAGGCATTGGAAGCAGGCGTTTGCTACGATCCTCCTACATGTCGTGTGCAAAACACAAGTTGTGACAGGAAAAGACCAGCGTTCTGCTCCTTGTTCATTGTTTCGTCAATGTGTAACGGACCTCAATACAGTACGCTTCAGTTATACCTGCTTATAACTGTACGGTACTGTATACGTCAATTGTTCTTGGGGTATGCTTCATGTAGACTGTACTCCGGCCTATTCGGCTTTTTTTGTTATCCGGCCTGCCCTTCCGCCACATTAGCCCGGATATTCTTGAGTCTACTGTATTCCGTTTGCAATATGTGTGTAGATGAAGCTGAGGGGAGGCATGCGAGATATGACTATAAAATTTTCTCAGCATAAATCACCACTTAATGTCTTAAATCTTACTAATTAGTAACCTCTCACTAAATAGTAGGTATGTTGGGATGAGGATTAGCTTAATTACTCTTCGGTCATTGTAGGGAGCGAAGGCAGAAAATTAGCTCGTGGAGTTTGCGCCTACGGCGCAGGAGTGTGCACTTTCCGAAATCTTAATGGATGCGTCAAGTAATTTCATCGCTTCCACTCTCAACCTAATTGCATGGATATGAAATCCACATTTTTGGTTCCGAACAATACCTACGCTAGATAAAGCATAGGTCGGTGTATGTTTCACTTTTCATGTAACTAAGATTCTCTCTTATCTTTATTTGCTCTTTGAGTTTCCCTTTTCAACAACTTAATCATATATTCCGATCCTTTCTGATTATAATATTTATAAATCAAATGAAATACACCTATTTGTAAGTCCTATATCAGCTCACGACTTCGAAAACCAGCGAAAACAAATGAACAGCGAATATTGGTGGGTCGGTAAGGGAATATGAATTGCTAATTACATTAAGATTGTACATGATCTACAGTAAATCAGTGCCATTACTTTTTTTAGCACTACAATATACAGATGGTGATCAGAAAAATGGAAACACCTGAACGAAATTGCAACTTACCAGATTAATATGGTGTCGGGCCACCTTTCACCTTCAGAACAGCCTTGATGCGACGTGGGATGGAGGCAGAGGTCGTGAATGATAGCAAGTGGAATTTTACACCATTCCTCGTCCAGGGCGTCGGCCAGTTCTGTGAGAGGAGATGGAGGTGGAAATCGTCGCCGGAGTCGTGTTTCCAAGACGGACCACAGATGTTCAATTATGTTGAGATCTGGGGATTGGGCGGGCCAGGGGAGGCGTTGAACTTCATCCCGATGTTCCTCAAACCACGCTGCAACAACTCCAGCTGTGTGAATGGGTACATTATCATCCTGGAAGATGGCGTCATTGTCCGGGAACAACATCCGGACCATAGGATGCAAGTGGTCTCCTAAAATTGCGACATGATAGTTGGCAGTGATTCGTCCGCTAAGTGTGACCAGTGGCCCAATGAAAACAATGATATGGCGGCCCACAGCATCACCGAGCCGCCGCCATGTTTCACAGTTGGGCGGAGACACTCCAGATCATAAGCTTCTTTGGGCGTTCTCCACACACAAACACGGCCCATGGTTGGGAATAGGGAGAAGGATGACTCATCCGACTATATCACACGTTTGCAGTCCTCAACGGTCCAAGTTGCATGGTCACTGCACCATTTGCGACGTGCGAAAGCGTTGTGGTCCCCGATGAGCGGTTTGGCCCGTGCAACACGACCCCGTAAGTTCATGTCATGTAATTCGCCGCGGACTGGGATTGTCGAAACAGGGTGGGGGAGGTGCTGATTGAGTTCCTCCGTCACTTGCTCCGCAGTCACAAGACAGTTCTGCGTGACAATGCGCTTTAATACCCGGCGTGACCTGTCACTCATGATTTTCTTCCGCCCACTGTTCCGCTTCCCCGATGTGGTTTTTCCGTGTTGTGTAGGCCGTTATCACCTTCGACACTGTCCCACGCGACACACCTAACACAGAAGCCACTGCCGTCACACTCACTCCACATAACCGCGCACCAACAATTTGCCCTCTTTGAAAATCTGAGAGGTCTCCCATTTTACACTACCTCCGTCTGCTGCAGCCACTGGACACTGCTGTTCCACTGCGCCTGAC
Organism: Thermobia domestica; assembly: GCF_964235325.1. Lineage (NCBI taxonomy): Eukaryota > Metazoa > Arthropoda > Insecta > Zygentoma > Lepismatidae > Thermobia > Thermobia domestica. The sequence continues at coordinate 103,942,279 of NC_137465.1, read as the reverse complement.
GTGTTGCCAACTACAGGTGTTTCCATTTTTCTGATCACCATCTGTATATATATATATATATATATATATATATATATATATATATATATATATATATATATATATATATATATATATATATATATATATATAATAAAATGGTTTCTACGTACACTGCAAAGTGATAAAAAAATTACTCTTAACTATTTTAATGACGGTATCATACAAAATTTAAGATATAATATGCAAAATGTAACTAAATTTAACCTTGTGTGTGTAATTTACATTATTGCTATTTCTTTTACTTTTATGTTTAGCCTATATATAAAGATCTGTCCACTTCAGATGCATTATAATACAGTGCTAAATGTATGTAAAAAGGAAGAAAATACAATACCATGCTTCTTGCTTAACTTGCCCATTGTTGCGCCCTAAAGTGAAAATACACATGTTTTAATTCACGCTCAAATTCATTCCAACATAGCTATCTAATTTATAGTTAGCCAGGCTATTCGCCTGTCAAGTTTACCAATACCATGTTTGAAAATAGAAATTTTCTTATACGAGTATTAAGGCGTTCGAAGACTGACAGAACTCGTTGGTGCGTGGTAAGAATGGCTCGATCCAGAGATTGTGTGCGTCAATGAAAAGTTGACCCACCACCCATCGTGACCCACTCTGATCAACCACTCACCAAAACCCATTGTCATCAACTCTGCCTCATAATCCACAGTCTCGTTTCCATAGACTTTACTAAGATTACACTTGTAATAAAATAAGCCTTTGAAATTCACTAATCGAAGTTTGAATTTCTACGAGTTTGTTTGGTCAATCGTTGAAGTATCGCTCTGTTACAATACCGATGGACCGGACCTTTATGATATAAAATTGTGAAGTGTTGGTCATACGGTGAATTTCAATTTATCATATACAATTATTTCTTTGTTGAATTAGATACTTTTCAGTGAAAAATAGAATGAAAGTTGTCTTAAATCAAGGTAAACCAACGTAAAGGAAAATACGAAACAGAGTAAAATTTTCCATATAATTAAGCATGCCGTACAAATTTAAAATTTCCATGTAATTAAGCTTAAAGTAAAAAAATTGTCTAGTTATGGTTCGATTGCCTAGTGCTCTGAACGCTCAATATAATAAACATAAGCTTCAGCAATTAGTATAATAGAAAGCAATGGATATCGATTGCGGAGCGCTGCAGTTTTTGTTTTTCAATAGTTTCTCAATTTATTTCTCAACTAATATCGATCGTTTTCGATTATTTTTACATATCAACCCACTACGAATTTCCTACCTATAGTAGCCGATCCCCATTAAGAGAGAATTTCAATAGATGCTAGGACACGCTCTGTTTAATAGTTAATATACTGAATTTCAGCTCTCAGTAAGTTCAATGGCTCCAGAGATGTTCAATTTGTATATAATTCATATATTACAGGTGATTAAAAATATAAATATTTATTCCAATAGTCAGCTCTTCTAAAATCGCACAGCTAGTCTCGAATGTCAAGTAGTAAGTCCTATTGCTATTATTACAATTACAAATATCAATATCCAAACGTGGCTGAAGTTCATTTTCACTTATACTTACCTCAGGTAATAAATAGAAACTAATGAAAAAGGAAGATAATGGTGGGTCACGGTGGGTGGTGGGTCACAGTGGGTCACGTCCTGATGACCCACGACCTACTAATCTACTCACAAATCTTCACCCACTTGACCGACGACTCACTGACCCACTCCACCTATGGCTCGATCCAGCCTCGTGTAAAGATGGCGTTTAATAGACCATTTCCGTTATTCAAAATGAACTGTAAATCACTGCGGATATGCATCTGAGGCTTTGGTACCTCACATAGCACTATCTACTGGTTTAACGGTTATTGCGCCCGCGTATGTACACTTGGTGACAGCTTTGATTCTCGCTGGTAGAGTATACATAAAATTGTGATTCGGGTTCTATCATTCCTAGGTTCATGTCTCATATACCCTTGCTACTGAAGAAGATACTAAACTTTAAAAAGTGAAGTGTCCTTCTCAGAAGGACCAATTAGGTTTACTTCGAAACATCGAACCATATGACGTGTTTTTGACTTTACTATTGATAGAACTATTTTGTATAATATACAGGATGTATTAAAAGTTTACCATCCTTTTTAAAATCTATAAGGATATAATTTCATTGAATGTGGAATGGGCGATACACATTAAGTCCAGGGGAACACTTTTAGAAGTATGTCATGCGGACGGCCGCGGCCGCTATCTTGTTCCGCTATCCAGATTTCAAAAGTGTTATTATTAACAATAGGTGGATAATGTGATACTGTACATGACCATGAGTTAGAATTGTGTATGGATTGTCAAGTATGCAATCAAATTTCATATAACTTAATTTGGTGAAAAGTTATTGACAACTGAAAGATATGTTTACCTGTTCCACATGTCCACGCTGAGCAATTGCTGGGACACGAAGCAGAATATCGAGTAAAATTTGCGATACGTTGTTCCAGATGACAAAGATTGCAAATGTCTACAGCACAAACCATAGACTTAACATATCCCCAAAGGTAGAAATGAAGTGGCGTTAGGTCTGATAATTGGGCAGGCCATTCAACTGGCCTACGTTGATCAATTCATGTTCTAGGGAATTCAAGTAGCGAATCCAAGATGGCGATCGTCTGCATGATATACAGGGCGAGACATAAGGCGGTAACACCGCTGTAGCACACGAACGGTTGGCGTTCACACTTGGTTCATGGTATACGTTGTTCGGGTGGGTAATTGACCATATTGCATGACATTGTTGCCCTGGCGGCCATCTTGTAAGCCACCATCTTGGATCCAATTTTGGATTTTTAAATAGGAAGGGGGCATGTGGGGTATCATTTGATACGAGCTCGATCTCAGGAAAACAGTGGTGTAGTTTATTTTCACCTATCGTTCTTGAAGTTATTGCGTCACAAAGGGGGAAAATTTGGCATTACAACATGTGTTCTATGTGCTGTCCTTCTTGAGCAAGGCACTGCAAGACGCATCTGCCAATCCTTATTGACTCGCAACAGCATGTCCGGATCGACGGTTTCACAACATTACAGAAGGCGCTGCATCACATAGTGGATATCACGGATGGGTTCTTGATAAACCAGGTTCTTCAGATGGTCCCAAAGGAAGAAGTCTAGCGGCGCAAGATCTGGAGATCGTGGTGGCCGCTCTATCGGTTCCCGTCGCCCTATCCAATGTCCCGAAAATTGTCTATCGAGCAATTGGCGTGAACATAACGCATAGCGAGGTGTAGCCCCGTCTTGCTGGGAAAAGGAGGGGAAATCAATCCTCCTTCAAGAGAGCAGGGAAAACCTCATTCTCGAGCAGATCACGATATTTCTCACTAGTCAGGGTGTCGTGGATGAAGTACGGTCCAATAATGCGTCCCCCAGATTCCACATCACACCATAGCCATTTCCCCACCAATCTCTTTGCTGTCTTGGTGTCAATCTGGGTCACTCTAGTATCTATGCTTTTGTTCATTGACCTCTTCTTGAACGAAAAATAATGCATCACTGAAAAGAACACGTTGTGGGAACATGGGGTCCTCATCATACCTTTCTGTGGCCCATTCAGCAAACGGCATCAGTCTGTTCGGATCCCTCTGTTAACCGCTGCTGGAATTGTTGCTTGTATGGGTGCCACTTGTTCACACGCAGCAATCGTAGCACGGATCACTGATTCCTGTTATAGATTCCATACGACGATCCTTGTCGATCAGAGCCCGTCTCATGGAACTTAAACAACTTGAATACTGTTACGTATGAGATGTTCTCCCCTTTCGGTGGGATGCATTAAACTCAGCCACATTCACCCTGGCAGATCGTCCACAACTCTTCTCCACGGTCTCGATTCGTTCTGGAATTGTTAGCGACATCTTCCATCGCCTGGAACAACAGATAAAAATATGCTGTAATGCCAAATTTTCACCCTTTGTGACGCAATAACTTCTTAATCAATAACGGTAAGTGAAAATGGACTGCACCACTGTTTCGCTGAGATTAAGATCGTGCCAATACCCATGTCCCCTTTCCCATTTAAAAATCCAGTTGGATCCAAGATAGCGGCTTTCAAGATGGCCGCCAGGGCAACATGTCGTGCACTATGGTCCATTTCCCACACGAACAATACCATGAATCAAGTGTGAACGGCAAGTCGTTCCTGTGCTACAGGGGTGTTAAGACTTATGCCTCACCCTGTACTCTCAAGTATTTCACTGGGTCTAGAGTGTATCGCCCAACTCACATTCAATAAACCTTCACCATGTAGGTTAGAGTGGTAGAGGGCTTCTGATACACCCTGTATATATTTTTAAAATGTACAGATGGATTTCTCTAATTCCACAGTTATACCCCTATCCCCCTATATATACTTTTACTGAACTCGTTATCTTATGACATATTTGATGTCACTATTACTGTAGTATAATGTAGTTCGTTTAAATTTACCATTTAATACAAGCAGATTCTGACTTACGGGATTTTCGATGCAACTTTGTCTGTAACTAATGAATTCTATTTTATTCAATTTAATATTTAATACAAATTCTTTTATCTTCATGATTAACTTAGTGGGTTTGTATTATACTGCAACTGATTATTATAATCCCATTATTGCTTGAGAAGAAAGAGATGGACAAATCTTCCTGTGGAGAAATCAAAGCTCTATTGGAAAGCTGGGGATTACAATCGTTACTTTCCACGTTTCAAGGTACGCAAATTAGATATTTTGTTTTATTAATTACTATCATTATTTATTACTATTGTGTTTAAAATCAATCCCTAATCTCATGATTTTGTACACTATGAAAATTAGCACAGAATATTAAGAAACATAGCTATGTCATTTGGGTAAGGAATACCATTGTAGAATTAACTTCCTGCTGGTAAGACAGTCGGTGCAGAATAATAATACAGCTACTAATATAAAAGTTGTTCATACACCTTCGCACAAAATCGAATGTTATTACTTTCGAACATTGTACTGTACATGCGACAGTCCATTCCTCGGACTTTTAGTACAGGACTTCCTTACCATCCTAGCTAAGAAAGTGGGGAAATTCTGTATGAAATTCGTTTCGTATATTCTAGAAAACTGATAGCTACTTTTACCAGAATATTTGCCCGAGAATATTGTTTTTAATTATTTGCAGGGAGTTTGATATCCTGCGATTAGGATCGATGTTAAAGAATGAATGGTGAGATGGATAATAGGGGAATAATGAAGGGAGAGGAAACGGGAGTTACCTCAAGAAAAACAACGCAGCCTTTCTTTGATCACTATAAAGGCTTATTTATAATTCACTAGCTTATCTTACCTATTTAGTGGTAGTGCTTTTACCTCTGTTGCGAGTGATTCTGGTTCTATCCAACGTCACGAGTTTGTTGTGGACAATATTGTCCGTGGAGTTCCTCGAGGTTTTCATTAATCATTTAACTTCAGCCTACATAGAATAGCAGTACGTAAAACAATTTTCTTTTTGTTTCCATGAAATTTCTCTGTAGTTATAAAATAAGTTCGTAGATCTGTATGCTGCTTACCTGCTTTCGTGCTCAGCCGCCTACACTTCGAACATGTGGACAAAGCAAGCCTAATTTGTAATTGGGATGGTTTTGGAGGGATGTGAAATAAGTAGTTCCATGATATGTGTGAATTTCATTAGTGTAGATAATTAGTAAATAGACTAGCAGTTACTCTAAGTAAATGTACTGTCCTGTGTATTAAGTTGTTTTGGGTGCCGCGGAGCTGTAGTAGAGCGCTCTCTGACGCTTGGATTCTTGGCTTGATCCCAGCTCACGTCAAGTGGGCTTTGTGTTGGACAAACATCATTTGAGTAGGTTTTCTCAGTTTCCTCCCACTTTCTTTTTCACTATTGCATTTGTTGTCAGCGTCAGTTTTCTTTAGCCTACCTGGTACTGTGAGACGTAAAACTGATAATCTTACGTTTTATTAGTCTCTTTTGTGAACTTACTCTTGTGAAGATATTCAACATTAATTAGTTATGGTGTTAATAAATGATAGTTTAAGCAGTCTGAAACCACAATGGTTCTTTGTGTTCTATTACTTTGAGTGGTGTTTCTTTATAACTTTGTTCCAGATGTCTCGAAGAAATATACAACTAACAAATCAGAAACGGCCAGAAAACTCTTTGCCCTGCTTTACATAATATATTTGTATTATTTCTTCTGCTCCACTAAACATTTGATCTTCAGATAGCGCATACTTACAGTACGGCTGGTTTTGATTGGTATTGTAGAGTTAACACGCTTGTATATAACTTCCTCGTCACCATACTATTAGTGCCCGCACCTTAGCTGTAGAAGACCTGAGTTCAATTGTCGGTGGAAAGTCTTATGGTTAGGATCTGACGTTAAGCAGTTAAGTTCGTCTCATATGCCGTCTGTGCTGAAAGGGATGCTAAACTGCAAACTAACCTATCTTGTGTAATGAGATTTTTTTTTATTGCAGTTGATTGACGTAATATTAATGTATGATACGTGTTTTCTGTGGTGGTGGCGTAAGCATAAACCACTCACGTACACCTCATTTGTCATTGCTTCAGAGCATTTTCAGTGCGCATGTGTAGCATGAGGGTTTTCCGGATTTATGTAGAGTATTGTGAGTTCTTGATTTTTGTTTAATTTTTAACGTGTAAATTAGAAGTAGAGATGGTACCTTATATATTTGTTTTAAAATTGTTGAAAGTGTGGTGTGAAGAATTTCAGGATTCCCATGTTACGTCATAGAGCGTTAGTTTCGTTTACTCCGACTTGGATTAACCTTTTTTTGCCTTTCCGCTTTTAATATTTGGCTATTTTCTTTCTAAAATAGAATGCATCATTGTATCCTATTAACATAAATGTTCATACATTTTACTTTAAGGACTACGCCAATGAAGTTAAACAATCAAATCGTTGCATGCAGACACCCTAATAAAAGTGATACACTTTATATGAGTTCCGGGACAATTGTTGTGCACAAAACGCTGTATTCGTAGGAATGTCAAATACTGAGGAATTCGTAGGAATAATGTCAATATTCACTGAGCCACCCCCCCCCCGTTCTGGTCTACTGCCCAGTGCGTTTCCCTTTAGTGTACGTGGGCAATGTAGAATCTATTTTTGTTGGGAAAGCAAATAATTTGATTTCACAATAATTCACTCCTTGATCATTCACTACTTTGACTTTACAATTAATCATCCGCCTCCTTTAGTCTAAAGAGCACAATCTTGGAACGTTATACCAAAAAAAAAAAAAAAAAAAAAAAAAAAAAAAAAAAAAAAAACCTAATTTTCTGCTCACTGGTACCTTGCTTCCAGTTTTCTATTCGTCCTTTATATTGGTTATTTTTGTGATTAAATGAACAGGATTAATTTTGCTGCTTGTGAGTATATTACTAAACATGTTCTGCGCTATTAACTTGTAGGTAATATCTAAAGATAAATTACAAATTGTTTTGAACTTGCAGGAAACAAACTGAATGTTCAAAAAAGTGAAATAGCAATAACAGTATAGAAAGGTATATATATATATATATATATATATATATATATATATATATATATATATATGTATATATATATATGTATATATATATATATATATATATATGTATATATATATATGTATATATATATATATATATATATATATGTATATATATATATATATATATATATATGTATGTATATATATATATATATATATATATATGTATATATATATATATATATATATATGTATGTATATATATATATATATATATATATATATGTATGTATATATATATATATGTATGTATATATATATATATGTATGTATATATATGTATATATATATATGTATGTATATATATGTATATGTATATATATATATATATATATATATATATATTATATATATATATATATATATACAGGGTGGGCCATTTTAATTAATCCACGGAAATATCTGAAAAATGATAAAACATAGAAGAAATGTTTCAAGTAAACTTTATATATTGCTAAGGGGGAAACCCAATTCCGCCAGAAGTACCCCTCCCCCGCCCCCC